>NC_000076.6:117439249-117719249 GCF_000001635.26 Mus musculus | reverse complement strand
CTGTCACCCACTCATTACTGTCTGTGTCCCCGTCCCACCTATGACAAAATGGTGAGAACATGTCAGAATGGTGACATCTCTTTCCTGGAGACAGGCTCCCCCTCCAACTGCACGAGAATTCAGCATGAAACTTTTGGGGAAATTCCAGTTTCAATTGCTGCTAGCCTAAGGGAGGGACACCAGAGTGTCTGGATTGTAGTCATACCCACCATGACACACACACACACACACAAACACACAAACACACACACAAACACACACAAACAAACACACACAAACACACACACAAACACACACACACAAACACGCACACACAAACACGCACATGCACACACACATGCACAAACACACACAAACACACACACACACACACGCACAAACACGCACATGCACACACACATGCACAAACACACACAAACACACACACACACACCAATAAACAACATTTGGAGGGAACCAGAATGGAACCCAGACAGCAAAAGTATTGGCCACAGCCTGGCCAGTCGCCCAGTTAGCTGGTTCCAGAGTCTCTGCAGCCTGGCCAGTCGCCCAGTTAGCTGGTTCCAGAGTCTCTGCAGCCTGGCCAGTCGCCCGGTTAGCTGGTTCCAGAGTCCCTGAGACTGGCAAGGGAAACGCCGAGATAGACATCACGGAATTCTCTTCTGGTTTGGTCCATGAGGCCCCAGGCAGGTGCCCAGAGTAAAACCATGAACTCGTGCAGATTTGGCTTAGTATTTGACACTGCTCTGTAGCTTAGTAAATTCTCTTAAACAGGAGAGGACTGAGAGAAAGAAACACATGACATGTGTAACCAGGAACGCTGCTCATAGGGAGTTAAACTCACTCTCAGATTTATCTGCGAGGTTGGCAGGTTGGCGAGGCTCTGCTGGTTTTAATCATCACAGAGAGCAGTTAGAAATCCAGGGAGGAGAAGGGACGCCGGTTTAGAAAGGAAGAAAGACTTGGCATCTGAAGGTCAGAACATTTAGATCTGGGTGACATAGCAGGTGGCAAAACGTGAATTAGCCCTTTCGGAGAGAAAACAATTCTATGTGGCTTTCTCAGCCTGTAATTGTAACTGCTTTCATTCCCTCCTCTGGCAATAATGGAAGCGGCAGTTGCTAAGTATTTGAAGGAAACATGGGACAGAACAGCTATATAGGCAAGTGAACAGGTTTGAGCAGAGCCGGGTGCAAGAGCCTCACTCTCTAATTAAATTAACCCTTGCTTCAGATATTAAAAATATCTATAATAAAAGTGTCTGTGTGCCATAATGCCCAGCTCGAGCCTGGAATTCTTTTCTGTGGTAAACCCACAAATCAGAGTTTTGTCTGAGTGGAGGTCTGGAGAGAAAAAAGGAACTCTTCACATTCCTGGGATGTGCGGGGGAGGGGGGGGAATGGACTGTGCCTGCGTCCTTCTAGGCTGACAGGGTGACTCAGCAAGTCCAGGCAGTGACCTCTGCCTCCCCGAGGGACTAACACCCTCAGGAGGAAACATGTACAAACATGTCCAAGCAGGGTTCTCTAGGGTAAAAAACAGAAGTTTTGTTATGGTCAGTGACTAGGCTGGCATGGCTGGTCTGTTGTTGTACAGCCTAACTACAGTTATGGTGCTCCATGTTAAAAGAATACACATTAAAAGAATGGGACAGGAGGTTCTCTGAAGGGCTGGAGAGACCACTCAGTGGTTAGGAGCACTGACTGCTCTTCCAGAGGTCCTGAGTTCAAGTCCCAACAACCACATGGTGGCTCACAACCATCTGTAATGGGATCGGATGCCCTCTCTGGCGTGTCTGATGAGAGCAACAGTGTGCTCATGTACATAAAATAAATAAATACATCTTCTTCTTTCTTTCTTTCTTTTTTTTTAATGGAGGTTCTCTGAGGAGGCTCCTCTGATCTTCCCCCCAGGCTTTTTCTCTCTCTCCCTTTCTCTCTCTCTCTCTCTCTCTCTCTCTCTCTCTCTCTCTCTCCCCCTCCCTCCCTCTCTCTTTCGTGTTTAGATCTCCAAAATACTGTATTGCTTCTGTCTCATGGGTTCCCTTCCTTCTGCTAGAGACGCAGTCGTGACCTTGAGGTCCTTCTGGTAAAACCTCGTTGAGAAGAAAGACGTGCCACGTGCCAGCTTCCAGGCCAGCGAACCGCTGCTTTATACCCCTTGATATTTAACACCATCAAATCCAACTTGGCACAAATTGAGTTTATTAAGTTTACTTATAGAACTTGGGTGAGGGATTACTTGTAGGAGAATGAGTGCCCCTCCCTTCTAAAACAAAAACAAAAACAAAAACACCACAGCATCCTTACTGTACAGCCCTTGTGGATGGTGCCATCCCTGGGCTGGTTGGTGTTCTGGGTTCTATAAGAAAGCAGCCTGATCAAGCCATGGGGAGCGAGCCAGTAAGCAGCGCCCCTCCATGGCCTCTGCATCAGCTCCTGCCTCCAGGTTCCTGCCCTGCTTGAGCTCCTGACTTCTAATGATGAACTCTGGCAGTGTGAGCCAAGTAAACCCTTTCCTCCCCAACTTGCTTTATGGTCATGGTGCTTCATCACGGCAATAGAATCCTTAACTAAGACATATACTGTATATTCTAGCCCCTCCCTAAATCGCGTGCTGCTGAGGAGAGAGAACGACGGGGTAATGGCTAGAACCCCACATGAGGATCTTAAGATCCTCCCATCCTCTACTAAGGAGTACATATAGATCTGCTGGCATCATTATAGACCTTGCGAACTTCTGTATTGTTCTGTTCAATTAGTTGCCATGGCTACCAGGCCACAGCAACCTATTCCAAGATGGTGACTGGGTGAACAAGTTATTCATGGAGAAGAAAAATGCCACAAGAAAACACTCTGCCTCCCGAGTGGCTTAGACTACAAGCGGATACAGCCAAGACCAGAAGAAAAATCACGATTTTCACTGGCTAACCACCTTCTTTTCCAGGGCCTGCTTGACCTGGGGGAGACTCCAGCAGCTTTTCTGCCATCAGGAAGGAGGATGCTGCCCACACTCACCGGGCTTCGGCTGCTTTCCCATGAGATGTGATTAATCTTAGATTTATGGGGCATATAAGGATTATAGACATTGTTTCTTCAAAGATGCCTTCTGTCCTTCCTGTTCCTCCCTGTGGAGGGTTGAGTGAGAATGGCCCCATAGGCTCATCTGTTGGAGTGCTTGGTCTCCAGTTACAGCAGTGGGGCTCAACCTTCCTAATGCTGTGATGCTTTAATACAGTTCCTCAAATGGTGATCCCCAACCATAAAATTACTTTTGCTGCTACTTTATGTACTTATTTGATTTATTTATTTATTTTATGTACATGAGTACACTGTAGCTGTCTTCAGACACACCAGAAGAGGGCATCAGATCTCATTACAGATGGTTGTGAGCCACCATGTGGTTGCTGGGAACTGAACTCAGGGCCTTTGGAGAGCAGTCAGTGCTCTTAACCACCCAACCGTCTCTACAGCCCTTTGCTACTACTTTGTAACTATGATTTTGCTACTGTTGTTAGGGTCCAAGAATTACTGAAGGAAGACCTCAGACTCAAATAGTATGCAAAGGCAAAGAGCATTTATTCTGCAGAAATTACCCAGCATGCAGGGGTCAACCATGCATCAAAAAGGCGACCCCAGACAAAGGCACACAGGCTTTTTAAAATAGGGAACTAGCTGGGCAGTGGTGGTGCACGCCTTTAATCCCAGCACTCGGGAGGCAGAGGCAGGTGGATTTCTGAGTTTGAGGCCAGCCTGGTCTACAAAGTGAGTTCCAGGACAGCCAGGGCTATACAGAGAAACCCTGTCTCAAAAAACAAAAACAAAACAAAAAAATAATAATAGGGGAATTTTAGCAAAGGTTAGGTAATCTAAAACTTCATTGGCGAGTGCCAGGAAGTCACATGGGTTGGTTTCTGATTGGCTGCTATGTTAGTTTCACTCTATTTGGTGGGGCCTCCAGGAAATTCCAGGACCTGACTCAGCTCTGGCCTTACCCTCACTTTGTCAAAGCCCCCAATGATTGACAGCCTGCTGTCAGTGGCTCCCTCTGAGAAGCCCTATCTTTCATCCCTGGGAAACAGAGACTTTTTTTTTTTAATTAATCTTTTTATTCATTTACATTTTAAATGATATCCCCCTTCCCAGTTACCCCTCCACAATCTCTCAATCCAATCCCCCTTCTTCCTCCTCTCCTTTGCCTCTATGGGGGTGCTCCGCCACCCACTTACCCACTCCTGCCTCACGTGGCTCTAGCATCCCCCATGCCGGGCATCAAGCCTCCCTCCCCTCCCACTGATGTCAGATAAGTGAGTTCCATCCTCTGCTTTTTATGTGTCTAGAGTTCTGGCTCCTTTCTGTATGCTCTTTGGCTGGTGGTTTAGTCTCTGGGAGTTCTGGGTGGTCCAGTTAGTTAATATTGTTCTTCTTATGGGGTTGCAATCTCCTTCAGCTCCTTCAGTCCTTCCCCTAGCTCATCCACTGGGGTCTCCGGGCTCAGTCCGATGGTTGGCTGTGAGTATCTGCATCTGTATTTGGTCAAGTGTTGGTAGAACCTCTCAGAGAACAGCCATGCCAGACTCCTGTCAGGAAGCACTTCTTGGCATTGGCAATAGTAGTTGGGGAGATTTTTTTATTTTTAAGGTTTTATTCCTCATTATGACATGTAAATATCTCTGTTTTCTGATGGTCTTAGGCAACCCCTGTGAAAGGGTCATTTGACCCCAAAGGGTCAACCCACAGGTTGAGATAAGAATGTAAGCTCTCAGCTACTACTGCAGTGCATGCCTGCTTGCCTTTTGCCCTGTCCCCCCATCCCCCATCCTGCTCATGCCCCCATCTCATGAAACTGCACACAAGCCCCAGTCAAATGCTCTCTTCCTTGGTTGCCTTGGTCATGGCGTCTCTCCTCAGCAATAGAAAGGTAACTAAGACATGGCTTTAAGAGTTTCTATGGTAATGATATCAGATGAGTTTGCATTGTTCTAGGGAGAATCTCAGGACAAGAACTGGGCCTCGGGACCCTAGGTGTGGTTCAGCGTTAACACACACACACACACACACACACACACACAAATTGTAAAGACACCCAAGTGTTTTCATCTCTTAGCAGGGATGTGGCATTAAGAACAACATTATTTGCCAGGAGTGGTGGCACTCAGAGGCAAGCATCACAGGCTGGAGAGATGGCTCAGCAATTAAGAGCACTGGCTGCTCTTCCAGAGGTCCTGAGTTCAATTCCCAGCAACCATATGGTGGCTCACAACCATCTGTAATGAGATCTGATGCCCTCTTCTGGTGTGTCTGAAGACAGCTACAGTGTACTCATATAAATAAAATAAATAAATCTTAAAAAAAAAAAAGCATTACAAAATGTAAGACTCAAAGGGCTCAGGAATTGAACTGATCTAATATCCTGAACTAGGGGGTGCAGGGGAGTTGGGTTGGGGCTTCTAGAAGCAGGTGGCTGATAGGTGTGGGTGAGGGGACAATTAAAAGGTTGTCTTGCAAAGACTCTGGAATGTTAGCGTTGCCCTCAGAAGAGCGGTGATGGCCTACGGCAGTCTCAGTCTGAGCAAGGATCTTCAGCCTCCAGAGATGTGAAATGGCCTCACGTAGACTGTCTCAGGCAGACACGAGCCAGCAAATACTGCCACTGCCTGCTGTCTGCCGCGTAGTAGTGTAGATATTAGTACATATATTACAAGGGGGATGATATTCAGGGTGACACCTGTGTCTGCCCTCCCTCTAAGACGCCATCTCCAAATATGACATGGAGTCTGTTTTGGGGAGACATCCTTTGGTGTACCTTTGTATACACGGTAAACTTCGAGTACTAAATCTTTGAGAGACTGAAGATTGAAACCAGGAACTTACAGGGTAAGCACACTAATCATAACCATAGGTGTTACCAGCAAGCCTTTGTGAGGATGAAATCCCCCATCCCCACCCCAATGTTTTGTTTTGAAGTGTATTTTGATATATAGTCCAGGCTGGTCTGTGTTTTACTTAGCCTTGGTCTCTTCTTCTCACCTCAGTCTCTCATTGCGCTGTTACAGGCATGTGACATCACACCCAGTTTGTGGCTTTCACTCATCCAGTGTTAAGTATAGAGTCCGACAATCAGAAATCTAGCTGTATTTGGTTTGATAAAGGCATGATTTAAAAGCCACACGGAAGTCGGGTGGTGGTGCCGCACGCCTTTAATCCCAGCATTTGGGAGGCAGAGGCAGGCAGATTTCTGAGTTCGACCAGCTTGGAAAAAAAAAAAAAAGCCACACGGAGTTCCTGAGGCTAATAATGTAATAATGCTGGGGAGTTATTTTCATCAGGATCTCGTTATCTTGGCTGGCCTCAATCTCACTGTAGCTAAGGATGACTTTGAACTTGTTTTTTTTTTTTTTTTTTTTTTTTTTGGTTTTTTCGAGACAGGGTTTCTCTGTATAGCCCTGGCTGTCCTGGAACTCACTCTGTAGACCAGGCTGGCCTCGAACTCAGAAATCCACCTGCCTCTGCCTCCCGAGTGCTGGGATTAAAGGCGTGCGGCATCACGCCCGGTTTTGAACTTCTGACCCTCCTGTCTTCACCTCCAAAGTGCTGGGATTACACAAGTGCAGCATCATTCCCACAGGTGCTGGGGAGGGAACCCAGGGCTTTAAGCTAAGAGTGCATGCCTGCTTGCCTTTTGCCCTGTCCTCCCATCCCCCCATCCTGCTCATGCCCCAATCCCATGAAACTGCACACAAGCCCAATTGGGCTACTTCATCTCCCAAGGCTTGGGTTCTGTGAGACAGGTTCTCTGTGTGCAGCCCTGGCTGATCTGCAGCTCACTGTGTGGACTCGTGGACACACTATCTTGAACTCACTTGTCTCTTCGTCTCTACTGCAGGGGTCAAAGGTCTATGCCACCATGCCTGGCTGAAGGTTATTAAATTTAAAATGAATATTCACTCCATTCCTAAGGGGAGAAAGGTTTCTGAAAAGTCCTTAATCACGAACTGTTGGGGAAATGAAGGCTGTCAGTAAGAAGTGGCAAGCCCCAAAGAACGAAATTACCTTTCTCCTTTAGGTAGGTTATCAATGTTACTCAAATTAGCTTTAAATTGCTCAACTCAAGCTATCCTCCTGCCTCAGCTTCCTGATTATCTTTGACTGTGCAAATGTGCCACCACCCCTGGTTTTAAGTCCTTTAAGATCTGGGGCTTTTGCTTTGGGGACCGAGGACTGAACAATGCAGGACCTTCTCGGTGCCACACACCCTCCGTTCTTAGATGTACCTTAAAAGGTGGACCCAGACGGCTGTTGCTCTGTACCTGGGATTACACGCACACCATTATATCTGGCCTTATCAATGCTTTTCTTTGACCTGCGTCCACACTGCCTAAAGCAGCGTCCAGGCCAAACTCCTATACCTTATAATGCTATCTTGGGCCCTCAAGATGACTAACAATTAGAAAGTTTGTAAACACTGGAGTGTATGTGTTGAAAAGGCCAGGCTGATTTCATGACAAGTTTCAAACTGGCAGTTAAGGGGACTAGGCCTAAATCTCTGTTTCCAAGAACTGGGCAATTCCGGGCAAGTCCGGGCCTCAGAAGCTGCCCCGCCTGAGGCAAGGACAATGGGTCAGCAGCAGTTTCCAGACTTTCTCAGCCAAAAGTTTCCAGCCCTCTCACCCCGGGAATGGAATGTCCCTAAAGATGGACCCAATAGATTAACATAGAGGTCACCTATCCCAGAATTCGCTAATATGCTTTATGTCAGGTCTGCAAACTCACTTGGGTGTCTCTATCTTAGTAATGGGGAGAGGAGACACCAGAATGCTGACTTCTGCAGATTAAAACATTCTTTGCGTTTACATACTATGAGCCCAAGGTGTCATGGACCCTAACAGTCTTTGAATTTTTTTTTTTAATTTTAACTTTAATTATGTGTATGTCTGTGCACACAGGTGCGGTTGCTCATGGAGACCAGAAGAGTGTGTTGAGTACCCTGCAATGACAGAATTTGTGTGGCGTGAGTGACTGAAAACCTAAAAAGGAGCTGTATGCACTCTTGACCATGGAGCTATTCATTTTTTATTCATTATTATTTATTCACTTTCCACCCCGCTCTCCGTTCCCTTCTGGGACACCCCCTTCTCACAATTTCCTCCCCGTCCCACTCCACCCTCTCTCACCTTGCCTATTTTTAAAGTCTTAAAAAAAAATCACTCATTTGTATACAACTTCAGCTGCTGGCGGGATGGATTTAAAAATACTACCCAGCTGTTAGTCTTGCTTTTCTTTTGGTAGCAGCAGCAGTCGGATAGGAACTTGCCTAGCGACCATTGCGGTTTCGAGCGGTAAACACAACCGCGCGGCCCCTCCCCACCTCCTGCGCGCTCCGGCACCGGGCGGCCGCTAAGCCCCGCCCCCCGCCTCCTATTGGTCCAGGAGGCGGCGTCGGGCGTGCGCGCGCGCACGCCCCGATGCCCGGATGGCCCGTGGCTTCCGGCGTTCTCTCCGCGGACGGTAGGGGGCGCTCGTCACAGAACTCTGCTTTGTTAACGGGGCCTCCGGGGCCAGCGTAGCCTAGGAGCGGCCGGTGAGGAGCCGCCGCCTTCTCGTCGCTCGAGCTCTGGAGCGACCATGGTCGCTCAGGCCCCGGCCGCGGGGCCTCCGCGCTCCCCGTGAAGGGTCGGAAGATGCGCGGGAAGTAGCAGGTACCCGCTCCGTGGGCGGCGGAGAGTCCCGATCATTCCCTCTTTTCCGCGCCCTCCGGGGCCTACTCGTAACCCGGGCCGGCTCGTGGGGTCGCGGGGCACGAGGCTGGGCGACCGTTTGCCCGCGCTGGGCCCTGATGTCATTCTGCGGCCGGGGGTGTGCGTGTGGGTGGGAGTGGGGGGTGGGGTGGGAGATGGCGCGGTTAGCACGGCGCATGCGCGGGAGGGGACGGAGGGAGGGGGAGGAGGGAAGAGCGGGGGTCTCCCAGCAGGCCCCGCGCGCGGGGGGCCCGCTCCGGGGTCGCGCTGGGCTCGTTGCTGGGGTCCAGGAGGTGACAGGTGCCTGGTCCCGGACTCGCCGGGATGCGGCTTCCGGGACGGGTGGGACTGGGCTGGGCCGAGTTGACTCAGCTCTTCCTGTGGGGCTGGTCAAGTTGGGACACGTCCGGCGTCGGCTGTCGGAGGAGCTAAGTCCTGACATGTCTCCAGCTGGGGTTATTTAAACGCTGCCCCGTTTCCGCAGCCGTCTGCTGGGCGAGCGGGAGACCGACCGGACACCCCTGGGGGACCCTCTCGGATCACCGCGCTTCTCCTGCGGGCCTCCAGGTAAGGGACAGCTCGCCGACGTCGTTTTGCATTTGAGAGCTATTGCCGAAAGACGTTTTCTGTCTCCTTCGTAAATGCATGTATCTATTTGTCCCTTTTCGTAGATGTTTTATAATTTCAAGTTTTTATCGTGTGTGTTGTTGTTTTTTTTCTACTTGTAGGCCAATGTGCAATACCAACATGTCTGTGTCTACCGAGGGTGCTGCAAGCACCTCACAGATTCCAGCTTCGGAACAAGAGACTCTGGTTGGTATTTCTGCCTCGAGTGTGTAAATATAGCTTGTTTTACCAGGTAATCGAGGAAACAAAATTGAAACCTGGATTATCGCACAGTCGTTTTAAGTATTTACCTACAAACTCTTAACTTTCTCGATTGCAATTGCATTAGAGAGTGGTCACTGCGACCTATATTTCCACAGCCCTTCCCCTGACGCAGGCTTTAGAAGTGCACAGTGTGTGGGTGCTGCTGGTTGTGACATGATGTTCTATCACTGTTCTAAATGGTAAACCGAAAGTCATAGAAGCATCCGTGCTTTTTGTGAGGATTTTAGTTATGAGAGGAATGCATAAAATATATAAAGTTCCAGTCTTTGCTCTGTATCTCTTTAAGTTTTCTACTTTATATTAGCATATAAAGGTGTTCTACAGCTTGTCAGTAAGTTACAAAATTACTTTTAATAGCTGCATAGGATTTGATAATGCGATTGAACCTCAGCCTTTAGAATGTGTGTGTATGCAAGTACTGTACTACTGAGCTGAGCGACAGTCTCAGGCTCACGACTACTGGGGGATGTAAAAGTTGCCCATGTGTTTGAGTAAAGTAAGGGTGAGGAAGATAGGGAACTAGAATCCTACGTCCTGGTAACCACATTTGATTGCAGACTGCTCACTCTGCTCAGCAGAGGTCATGGCCGTCTTCGATCCTGCCAGCACGAATATTGCCAGCCCTCGTTTTCCCTTTCTGATGTAATTTCATACATATTTGTGGAGAATACATGTATGCAAGTTAAGTCAGTTCCTACGGTTACTGCTCTGTGGAGTAAAATGTATTGTTTCAGTGGGCATGTCCCAGATCTCCAGTTAAACAGCCTGTTTGTTCTGGGTTTGCCAATGTCTCTCTCTATTTACTCTCGCTCTTCCTTTCCTCCCCCATTTTTTTTTTTTGCATATTTTAGTAGCTTGCATAATTTTCAAGTATAGTTAACCTAAGAAATTTTTTTTTACAAGGACTATAATCTGATGTCTGCCCCATTGAAGGTATCAAATTTGTTTATTTTGATAATTTTTGAATTTTCTTGTAATGCTTTGGAGGAATTCTTCCATTTCAAGATTATGCACATATTTAAAGTATTTTCATATAGCATTTTAAAAACCTTTTCCGGGTAGATCTTTATTCAGAACTCTCTTTGTTAAGTGTGAGATTACAGTGTTGTGTTTTTATAGTAGTTTTTAAAATTAACTTTATCTTGTAAGCTTTGATAAGAAACTGGCTTTCCATTGTAGAGTTTTGATTTGAGTTAATTTAATATGCAAAAATGTAGAACTTCTTGCTTTGGCAGTACGTATGTTAAAATTGATACACTAAGGAGAAGGCTAGCATGACTTCTATATGAGTTACATAAGAAAATTAAGCATTAGTAAGTCTTTTTCAGCTGGGCGTGGTGGCGCATGCCTTTAATCCCAGCACTTGGGAGGCAGAGGCAGGCAGATCTCTGAGTTCGAGGCCAGCCTGGTCTACAAAGTGAGTTCCAGGACAGCCAAGGCTACACAGAGAAACCCTGTCTAGAAAAAACAAAGAAACAAAAAGTCTTTTTCAAATCTTGTAAGAGTGAATTACTTAATCTGAAAATAAGGTCTTAATACCCTTTTTTAAAAAACTGATTTCTATAGGCTGGAGAGATGGCTCAGAGGTTAAGAGCACTGACTGCTCTTCCAGAGGTTCTGAGTTCAACTCCCAGCAACTACATGGTGGCTCACAACTGTCTGATGCCCTCCCTCTTCTGGTGTGCAGGTGTACACGCAGACAGAGCACTCATACACAGAATACATAAATAACAGAGTCTTTAAAACTTTTTTCTTTATTTTTGAAATTATACCATTTCTCCTTTCCTTTTCCTTCTTCCAAAGCCTCCAGTATACCCCTTCTCTCTTTCATGACTTTTTTCATTAATTGTTACATGCCCAGTACATGCTACGTTCCCAGATACAGCCTGCTCAGTCTGAATAATGCCATTTGTGTATGTATGTTTTCAGGGCTGACCTTTTGGTATTGGATAACCAGTTTGTGTGCTCTTCTGGAATAAATAACTGAAAAGTGCATTTTAAAATTGTGCTAAAAGTAGTCTTTAAAAAAAGAAAAAGAAAAGAGTGGTGCTGGAGAGAGGGCTCAGCAGTTAAGTGCATTTGCTGTTGTTACAGAGGACCCAGGTTGGATCCCCAGAATGGATAAGGTGGCTCAGCCCTCTTGTAACTCTAGTTGCAGAGGATCTGATGGCCTCTTTTGGCCTCCAAGGACACTGTTTGCACACGGTGCACTTAAATACATCAGGTGAAATACCAGTATACATAAAATAATAATAAAAGTCTTCAAATTACCAAAAAAATCCACAGAAGTGGTGGTCTGTGTGGTTATCTCAAACTAAAACAGCTGAGTTTGCAGATACAGAGAGCATAGTCATGTTACATGCCTTCCTTCCCAGTTTCTAAACACTCTCTCAGCTTAGTCAGCTCAGTGTACTTACTGTCCTTGAAGCACTTAATAGTATTTTAAAAATAAACTAAATGCCTTTAAAGGTAGTGGTTAGTCCTATTTGTCCTCAGTACTCTGCCATGAGGCCACATTCTAGCCATGTAGACAGAGGCCTGGCACAGTGAGATCTGCAGCCATTGCAACAATAGAGCCATACAAAATAACTGTCCTGACAGAGACAGCCGGCCAAGCAGCCAGGAGGGAGCACGACTGCTCTTCAGAGGACCTGGCTTCCACTCTCAGTACCCACATGGTGGCTCCTAGCCATCTGGAACTCCAATTCCAGGGGTCCAGCACTGTTGTGGTATCCCTGGGGACCAGGGACACAAGTGGTGCATGGAAGTACATGCAGGCAAAACATGCATATGCATGGAACAGACAGAAAGCCAGCAGGCTCTCCGTGCTGGGCATCCACTAGCTATAGAACACGAGTGAACAGGAGCCTTGATCATCAAAGCTGACGTGCAGGAGTGTCTTTAGAGTATCTGTGGCCGATGGTAACATACTTTGATATCAGACTGACGTGGCTAGAGCAAGCTCAGGGACATTTATCATGGTGTTCCTTGGTATCCGTTGTCAGGCTGCCAGGCTGGGCTCACTAGCTGCTTTGTGGGTGACACCTTGTTAGGTAGGTGACAGTTGTCCAGTTTTTATCTTTTTAAGGATTCATTTCTTATTTTATATATAGGAATGTTTTGCCTGCATGTGTATATGTGTACCATGTGGATGTCTGGTGGCTATAGAAACCAGAAGAGGGTGTCGGATCCCTTGGAACCAGAGTTAGATAGTTTTGATCTATCATATAGGTTCTGAGAACTAAATTCAGGGTCTCTATAAGAGCAACAAGTGGTCTTAACCTCTAAGCCTCAGCCCCATCAACTATTGTCTCACTACTGGGAAAGCTGGATTAGAGTCAAATTGTAGCTGGCTACTTGTTTTTATAAATAAAGCTTAATGTTATATATTTACTCTTATAGTTTATGTAGTACTTTTGCTTTTAAGTTGGCTAGACATAGAAAAAACACTTTCTGGCTCTTCTGATATTACTGGCATGCTCTTTAAAGATCATTTGTCATTAGTGAGTGTGTGTGTGTGTGTGTGTGTGTGTGTGTGTGTGTGTGTGAGAGAGAGAGAGAGAGAGAGAGAGAGAGAGAGAATATCTAGCCTTTGCATGTATTTTAAGTGATAAATAAATGATGCATAAACCACATATAAAGAAAACAATGAGTTGTAGCTGAGGGCTGTGATTGTACTCTTTGAATTGTTCATTACCTTGTGACTTTGGTTTCTTTAGCAGTCAGGAATGTGGTATATGATAGATTGGTGATAGGTTTTGCCCTAAGATATAGTCTATTCTCCTACATTCTATAAGCTCCCTTTCAGTAGACTGACGGATTTGTACAGTATAGTAAGAGACTGGATCTCAGCTAGGTTGTGTGGTGGCAAGCAGATGATGGAGCTGTAGGAAGGAGTCAGTGCTCACTCACACACTCCCCTGTGTGTGTGTGTGTGTGTGTGTGTGTATTTGTAGCTCCTGCCTGCAGAGACTACAGTGGATGTTGGATTGCCTAGGATGTTGGTAGCTGCCTTTTGGTGGCCCTAGGAATCTAGAATTGGGTCCCCTGCAAAGCAGCAAGTGCTTTTAATCTCTCAGCCATCTCTCCAGCATCTTGATACCGTTTTGATCAGAACAAATTGAGTTTGATTATTTGACATGACACCAGGATTTGATGACTTCATGATAATTTCATAGTAGCTTTTCCCAAAGCATTTTCTGTCCTAACGCTTAGTGGTGTGCACTTGTACTTAGTGTAAAACCCAACTTTCTGAAGTGCAGCTCGGTAACAAATTGTTATAAGCACGGCGTTTGCTGCCTGTATTGGGCTTCTTTCTGGCCATACATAAAGGGCTTGTGCTGTAGAGTATGTTCATGGTGTAACATCAGCTCTTTTTCTTTTCTTTTACAGGTTAGACCAAAACCATTGCTTTTGAAGTTGTTAAAGTCCGTTGGAGCGCAAAACGACACTTACACTATGAAAGAGGTGAGCAGAACTGAGGGGTGGAGAGCCGATGGCTTCATGGTTACATACAGGCATCTGTGGTGGTTTTTCAAGTTTGAGTGAGATTGGCCATACAGATTTTGTAATGAGCAAGGACATTAAGTTTTGTGATCATTTGAACTGTAATTTGAAGCTAAAAATTCTAATTTACATGAATTTCTTCCTCCTTTCCTTTCTTTGAGACAAGGTCTTTTTTTTAAAAAGATGTATTTATTTATTATATGTGAGTACACTGTACCTGTCTTCAGACACTCCAGAAGAGGGCATCAGATCTCATTACAGATGGTTGCGAGCTACCATGTGGTTGCTGGGATTTGAACCCAAGACCTTCAGAAGAGCAATCAGTACTCTTAACCAGAGCCATCACTAGCCCCTGAGACAAAGTTTTACTATGTAGTCCTGACTGTCCTGGAACTCACTATGTAGACCAGCTGGCCTCAGACTCAAGAGAGATCCACCTGCCTCTGCCTCCTGAGTTCTCTTTTCTCTTTTTCTCTTTCTGAGACAGGGTTTCTCTGTGTGGCCCTGGCTGCCCTGGAACTCACTCTGCAGACCAGGCTGGCCTTGAACTCAGAAATCTGCCTGTCTCCACCTCCCAAGTCTGAGATTGAAGGCGTGTGCCACCACTGCCCAGCGGATTCCCTCAATTTTATCCAAGGACTTCTTGGGCATCCCTGGATCCCAGCTTAGAACTTGTACAACTGCTGGGCAGTGGTGGCGCACGCCTTTGATCCCAGCACTGGGGAGGCAGAGGCAGGCCGATTTCTGAGTTCAAGGCCAGCCTGGTCTACAGAGTGAGTTCCAGAGCAGCCAGGGCTACACAGAGAAACCCTGTCTCAAAAAAAAAAAAAAAAAAAAAAAAGAAGAAAAAGAAAAAAAGAAAGAAAGGAAAAAGAAAGAAAAAGAAAAAAGAACTTATACAACTGTTGGGATGCTCAGTGGGCTGATTCATAGACACAATGTTGTATTCTCTGCCTTAACGTTTATTAGTAAAGTATTGTTTTCAGCTAGAGGTTGGTCAGTTGTAGACAGAAGTTTTGCATGGCTGAGATATAAGTGTTTCTCTGGCTCACTTAGGTTAAGGCTTGTTTACTTAAAACACTCAAGTTCTTGTGGCAGGTTAGGGGCTTCTTCTCAGCTACACATTTGGAAACGTCTCAAAGAACACTTTGTTGGAGGAACCCAAGTGTCCTTTCTGTCCCACTGACTGTCAATACTTTGTGATCTATAGACATGTAAAAATTGCCTTTCAGATTGATTGGCTCCTACTTAGCTAGTTAAAGTCTCTTTAAGTGTTAAGTGATGTTTTTAAGGTCATTAACTTTGGATTGACCTTTATAAAGGTTAGACAAATGATAAACAAGTATGGATTTAGTAGTAGGTAGATATGAGAAAATCGATGAAGGCCATCAAAAAGATTTAGTGCTTATGCTAAGCTGTGTGCAGTAGGTCAGCTGTCCTCCTGCTCTCTGCGGGGAGTTGGCTTCAGGACACTGCCTGCCAAGTCTCTTACTTAAACCGTGAAACTGTCTCTGTATGGACATCACCTCTTAGACATTAAGTTATCCCTAGAGTATCTGTAATACACAATGTGTGTAGTTGTTATACTGTATTCTTTAAGGAATAGTGACAAGGAAAAACATTTCTACATTCAGGATGGATGCCAGGAATATTATTAGACCCACAGTCAAATGGATCTGTGGGGGTGGGACTTACAGATTGTTTATAGTGTCTGATACCAGTTTTCAGTTACAAGATCTTTATTCTAGGACACTTGAGAATGTAGTGAGCTAGTGTGGTAGACAGTACGCTGGGATAGGTGTCATGTCCTGGGTTAGTTTCTCATCTCTGTTTATGTTTTTATTTTCCCCCCTGTGGTACTGGGTGTCAGATCAAGGGAGCACATTTTACCTACTGAACGACACTCGTGACCTTGTTTTCATACAGGAATAACAGTTCCCTGGGGTGTCAGGATGGTGAGACTGTACTGACAAACCTGTGCACTGTAAAATGCTGTCTAGAGTTACATTGTTGATGGGCTCGTTTTGGAATGACAAAGTATGTTGCTTAAGCTGCCATAATGGAGCACATGGAATATAATAATAGTGATGGTTCGGGCCCTGGACTGTTTGGTGAAGACTATATTAATAACTGAGAATATTCCATTGGGAGATGTTACTCATGATGTCCTGTCTTCCTCTGTGATGACCTCAGAGCTGTAGAAGTATACGTTTGTGACATGTCACTATTCTAATACATTGCTGTATTTTACCTTACTCTTTTTTTTTATTCAATTTTTTTTTAAGATTTATTTATTTATTACATGTAAGTACACTGTAGTTATCTTCAGACACCCCAGAAGAGGGCATCAGATCTCATTACAGAGCCACCATGTGGTTGCTGGGATTTGAACTCACAACCTTTGGAAGAGCAATCAGTGTTCTTAACCACTGGGCCATCTCTCCAGTGTCCCCCCCCCCCCTTTTTTTTAAACCTCTTTTTTCTTTCCTAGTATCATATGTTAGTATCTAAGTTTCTGGGAAAAATTAAAATTTATAAGAAAAAAAGAAAAACAGAAAATACATTTAAGTAATGTGGAGAAACAGTTACTTCTATTTTCATCAGTGTGGAAGTATTTAAAAGAAGCTTCTACAATACAACTGTTTGGTCTTGTACATGATTATGGGTGTGGCTGTTAGTGTAAAGTGTAACTTGTTCAGTTAAGTGTGGTATTGCTGAATGTATAATGTATATATTCTATGTGATTTCCTTAGTACTTAGAAACCATATTTGTGTTTCAGATTATATTTTATATTGGCCAGTATATTATGACTAAGAGGTTATATGACGAGAAGCAGCAGCACATTGTGTATTGTTCAAATGATCTCCTAGGAGATGTGTTTGGAGTCCCGAGTTTCTCTGTGAAGGAGCACAGGTAAGCCTTGTGCGTGGTGGGTTATAAGAACAGCGAGCGGCTGTGCATGGGGCTGGAGAGATGCTCAGTGGTTAAGAGGACCCAGGTTCAATTCCCAGCGCCCCCATGGCAGCTTACAACTGTTGGTACTGCCAGTTCTATAGGATCTGGTGCCCTCACACAGACATACATGCAGGTAAACATAAAAAACATCTTAAAGAAGTACCAGCTGGGCGGTCACTGTTTCTCACCTCTGTCAGAGAGGAACTGACCATGGATACAAAATGCTAACATTGGGTGTCATTTTTTGAGGCCCTACTGCGATTAACAGTAGTCGTAGCATATTGTGTGGGAACCTGAACTCTGGAATCTTAGTTTTGATTGTGTGTGTGTGTATGTGCATATGCCACTGTGAGTGTGTGGCAGTCAGGAGTCAGCTTGTCCTTCCACCATGTGGGTACTGGGGATTGAATGCAGGTTACCAGGCTTGACCTCTTTTGAGACAGGTCGAGTCGTTAGTCTGTGGGTGTGTAAATGGATCTGACATCTCTCAGCTGTAGGCTCTCTACTCACATGTTGTTTTTTTTTTTTTTTTCTTTTCTTACAAGGAAAATATATGCAATGATCTACAGAAATTTAGTGGCTGTAAGTCAGCAAGGTAGGTAATTTTGAATATTATAAACATAGTATAACTTAATAACAGTTCTTTTTCATGTAAGATCTTATGTATCCTAGTCTAACCTTAAACTATGTAGCTACGGACCCTTGAGCCTTAAAAAAAAAAAAAAAACCACAAACCTTTGAGTAGCTTTTTGTTGTGTATGTATCTGTATGTCTGTGTAGGGTGGGATAGATACATGGTGTATACCTGGAAGTCAAAAAACAGCTTGGCGGAATTGGTCTACTTTTTACATGGGTTCTGGTATCCAGCTCAGATCTGTAGGCGTGTGTGGCAGGCACTTTGACCTCCTGAAACATCTTACCAGTCCCCTAATCATGTTTTAAAGACTTGGATGTTGTCTTAGTCAGGGTTTCTATTCCTGCACAAACATCATGACCAAGAAGCAAATTGGGAAGGAAAGGGTTTATTCGGCTTACACTTCCATACTGCTGTTGACCACCAAAGGATGCAGGACTGGAACTCAAGCAAGTCAGAAAGCAGGAGCTGATGCAGAGGCCATGGAGGGATGTTCTTTACTGACTTGCTTCCCCTGGCTTGCTCAGCCTGCTCTCTTAAAGAACTAAGACTACCAGCCCAGGGATGGCACCACCCACAAGGGGCCTTTCCCTCTTGATCACTATATTGAGAAAATGCCTTACAGTTGTATCTCATGGAGGCATTTCCTCAACTGAAGCTCCTTTCTCTGTGATAACTCCAGCTGTGTCAAGTTGACACAAAACTAGCCAGTACAGATGTATACTTCATGTTTTAAAGACTTGGATGTATACTTCTTCATAGAGTGCAGTTCTGGCTTTAACCCTTAGCACTCTAAAAAGGCAAAATATCACTGTGTGCTGCTTTCATTTGTGTTTGCTTCTGGCTCTCTTTATTATTTTTAACTCTTTCATTGCCTACCAATTTTTTTTTAATAATTATTTTTGGGTGTATTAGTGTTTTGCCTGCATGTCTGTCTGTGTACCATCTGTGTGCAGTGCCTTTGGAGGACAGAAGAGCCCATCAGGTCTCCTAGAACTTGTTACAGACAGTTAACGACTGCTGTGTGGGCTGGGAATTGAAGCCAGAACTTCTGGTAGAGTAGCCAGGGCTCTTAACCATGAAGCTGTGTTCCCAGCCTCTACTTTTTTGTTGTTTTGAGACCAGATCCCCATAAATTATCCAGGCTCATTTGGAACCCAGGCTTCCTGCTCCCCAAGTAGCTGACGTTTGTTCATTTATTCAGCACTGCTGAGAGTTGAACTTAGGCTCACACACCCTTGCGTTTAGAAAGTACTGTACTAGTTAGCTGCCCCAGCCAGGCTTTGACTCATCTCATTCTCTCTTAAAAAATTAAAGTGACTTCTTTCATTTCACTTTATTTGTATGGGTGTTTTTTCTGTCCTGCTGTATGCATGTATACATGTGCACCACGCGTGTGCAGTGCCCAGCAAGGTCAGAGGAGGAGCATTGAATCTCCTAGGACTGGAATTAGACTATTGCCACCTCTGGAAGACCTTCAAGTGCTCTTAAGCACCAGAGTCATCTCTCCAGCCCCTCTTTGGAAAAAATAATTATACTGCCTGGTGTGGTTACACAGACATTTAATCTCAGCAAATGGGCGGATGGACTTGTCCAGCCAAGTTTACATAAAGAGACCCTGTCTCAAAAAGGCAAAAAGCAAGTTTTAATTATGTGTGCGTCCCTTTATGTGAATATGTGCACATGAGTGCAACTGATCTTAGAGGCCAGGAGTGTCAGCTTCCCTAGAGCTGGAGTTAGGGAGTTTTGAGCTGTGGTATCTAGGAACTAAGAGTAATCCAGCCCCATGATTCTCCTTAAAAGTAAAAGAAAGTACATTTATTCGTGTTTAAGAGCATCCTTATGCCATGATGTGCATTGGGAAGTCAAATTGGATGTCTTGTTAATCTCTGTCACGACCCTGGGTTATCAGGGTTTCTTCTGAAGGACAGGTAATGTTAAAAGCTGCTTAGTAGAAGCGTGATCAAACCTCAGAATGCGTTGAGATGTTTCAGGAAGTAATATAATACCTAGGTAGGACCGTGAAAGAGTGGGGTTTCATCTCTTCTCTTCTCTTGCCCCCCTTTGTATTCTTGCTCTTGTTTCTTGAGTGGACACTTAGCATTTTTAGGTAAGCATCATTTTAGCTCTCCTTGGCAGTTCTTTTTTAGTGACTTGAGCACAGGTCCTTGTGTGTGCTTCACAAGCATCAACTCTGATGTTGAGCTACTTACTGAGAGAATTGGTTATTTTTGGGATGCAACCTTTTTGAGAACCTAGTAAAGGCACTTGATTTTCATTCTATAAGTGTGTACATGTGGATAGTGTTTTATTATTATTATTATGGTTTTTTGAGACAGGGTTTCTCTGTATAGCCCTGGCTGTCCTGGAACTCACTGTTTAGACCAGGCTTGCCTCGAACTCAGAAGTCTGCCTGCCTCTGCCTCCCAAGAGCTGGGATTAAAGGCATGCGCCACCATGCCCGGCTATTTTTTTTTTTTTTTTTAAAGAAAGAGTTTCTCTTTTTAAAGACAGGCTCTCACTATTAGCTATGGTTGGGCTAGAACTCATTATGTAGATCAGGCAGACCTTTAACTCCCAGAGATCCATCCACCTGCCTCTGCCTTCTAGACTTACATACCGCCATGTCTCCTATTAGTTGTATTTGAATACTAGTAGCTGTGGGCTCTGAAACCCCGTAATCCTTACCGTTACCCTTGAACATAGCTACTGTGTTCAGAAGCTTGCTTGGTTTCTAGACTGAATCAACCATTCTCTTGCGATCCCACTATTCCCTTCTATATTCAGAAGTCACTGTGTTGTGTGTACAGTGTGTTGTAAATGGCACCAGGATCCTCCCTAAAAAAAGAACAAAGTAATTAGTTTGGTAACTGAGACCTGTGGTTTTCGGCTTCTGCCTCATGATGCTGAGGTTACTGGGACCTGCTAAGGCTCTTTATGTCATGCTATACAGTTATGGAATCTGATAGTATTTTACATTTTCTCTAGTAGTCACTCACTTAATAAACTTTGACAGATTACTGACGATTTCTCTTGATGCTGTGTTTCAGTTTAGTTAAAAGTAATTTTGAAAATCCTAGGTGAGCCTGTCACTCCCGTTACTTTATTACATCTGTTTTATAACTATACACAGCCCAAGACAGAGTTCCCAGGTAGCATAGCCTATCTATGTATTCCCTTTAAAGTTTGTATTATGCCATAATACAGGACAGTTCACTGCGGTCACCCAGTGTTTGAGGAGCTCGGCAGTGCCCAGCTGTGGTCTCACGGTTGATGGATGTGCTTTAGGCGGTAGTCTAGGGTATGGATTGTGATTTTTGAGTAATTTTGTCCATTCCAGTTCTGGAACTTGGATGTTTTGAGAGCTTGGTCTGTGAAACTAAGTACAAACTACACCTGTCTATCTACATAACTCTTTTAAATTCATTATTTTTTCCAAGCTAAATCGTTCACCTCCCTCACCTCTCTTGGTGAGTGGTACCACACATTCTTCATCTAGTTAGACTCTTGGGATCACTTCCTTTTCCTTACAGACATCTAGTCTTAACCAGTTTTTATGTCTTAATTTTTCTCAAGTTGATTGTCTTAGTTAGGGTTTGCATTGCTGTGAAGAGACAACATGACCAAGGCAACTCCTGTTATTAAGAAAAACATTTAGTTGGGGCTTGACTTAATACTTCAGAGGATTAGTCCATTATCCTCAAGGCAGTAAGCATGGCAGCATGCAGGCAGATGTGGTGCTGGAGGAGCTGAGAGTTCTATACCCTTATCCAAAGGTGGAAGGCAAGTAAGAGGCAGGTTTCTTCCACATTGGGCGGGGCCTGAGCAAGGGAGCCTTAGAGCCCACGCCCACAGAGACACACCTCTTCCAACCAGGTCACACCTCCTCTAGCCAGGCCACACCCTGGGCCAAGCATATTCAAACCACCACTTAAATACTTTAACTACATGTATATATGTATGTATGTGTATATGTGTGTGTGTCTATACACACACACATATACACATACACACAGAGTATACACACACACACATACACACACAGTTGTCTTTGTATTTCAAATACTGTTTGCTTGTTTCTGTGCTCTGTTTGCCTTCCCGTGTGGACCTCCTACATGCTAACTGAGGCCTCCTCCACTGAATCACTATGGCTTGACAGTCTCACTGAGTTGCCCAGGCTGGCCTGCTGGAGATGATTGCTGTAGTGTAAATCACCGTGCCCAGTTGGGAGTGGTGGTGGGTTTGTTGTTTTTTAAATTCTATTTTGTCAGAGTGGTTTGTTGCTTTTTTTGTTGTTGTTGTTCTTTTTTTGTTTTTTTGAGACAGGGTTTCTCTGTGTAGCCCTGGCTGTCCTGGAACTCACTTTGTAGACCATGCTGGCCTCGAACTCAGAAATTGGCCTGCCTCTGCCTTTGCCTTCCAAGTGCTGAGGTTAAAGGCGTGTGCCACCACCACCTGGAGGTTTGTTGCTTCTTATTTAGGAGTTTTATGATTGCTCTCTGGGGAGAATAGTTCTGTGAGCTAGGAAATTAGCTTTATTTCTTGAACTAAAACCCTTTAATAGTGAGAAGTTGCAAGATGGCCTCAGGCAAGATTATAGAACTGCTTGAATAACTGTTGAGAAGAATAACCTTGTATGTGACTCAGCTGAACACGCATGGCTCTGTGCACAGCGACCCTGCACTTTACTGTTTGAGTACAGAGGAGTTTATTATGTTGGTGTCAGTCACAGGAACTGTTTGCGTGTTCATGATTTCTCACATACTAATCCTTCAGTCTGGAGTGTCTGTCCTATGCTAACTTCAGCGTAGGCGATTCCAGAATCTGTCCTGATAGCTCTTCAGAGCCCCTCCCCCACGTCTACTAAACATTTTTGTTTCCCCTGCTAGTATATCTTAAAATTTGCTTATTTTGCTTCATAATTCCTGTTGAATTTATATCTCCAGCATGCAAATGACTCTTGATACAAATGGTTAATAGTTGTTAAAAGGTTAGATTTTGTATTGGGCATGTGTTAGACTGGTATATGTTGAATTCTTGATTTCTTTGTTTTGATCCACTTTTTACTTTCTCTTACAATCTTCAGACTCTGGCACATCGCTGAGTGAGAGCAGACGTCAGCCTGAAGGTGGGAGTGATCTGAAGGTAATACTTGCATAAAGTTCTTACTCTAACACACTTTTCTCTTTAAAATATCCTGTCTGTAAGTGTGGGTGTGTGTATGTCCTCCAGCCAAAAGAAAGAGGTGATGCTCACCTGGAGCTGAGTTACAGGTGGATGTGAGCTGCCCCAGACATGAGTGATGGAAACCAAACACACCCCAGCAAGAACAGCACATGGTCTTCTTCTCTGAGCCACCGCTCTAGCTTCATGACACATAGTTCTTGAAAATTGGGAGGGTTACATAAAACAGGGTGTGGAACAGCCAATGTTTAATGTTTATTTTGCAATATTTTACTTTCTTTTATGTACTTAGGATCCTTTGCAAGCGCCACCAGAAGAGAAACCTTCATCTTCTGATTTAATTTCTAGACTGTCTACCTCATCTAGAAGGAGATCCATTAGTGAGACAGGTACATAGGGACATTATGTGACATACTAAACAGTTGCTTGGTGTTTCCATTTTGGGTCAAATGACCCTTTGACAGAGGTCTGAGACCTAAGACCACTGAAAACCACATGGTTGCATTATGATTCATCACATTAGCAAAACTATGGCTATGAAGTAGCAATGAGAATAGTTTTATGCTTGGGATCACCACTATGAGGAACTGTATTAAAGAGTCACAGTGCCGGGCGATGGTGGCTCTCATCTTTAATCCAGCACTTGGGAGGCAGAGGCAGGCGGATTTCTGAGTTCGAGGCCAGCCTGGTCTACAGAGTGAGTTCCAGGACAGCCAGGGGTATACAGAGAAACCCTGTTTCGAAAAACCAAAAAAAAAGAGTCACAGTGTTAGGAAAGTTAAGAGCTGCTACCCTAGACTTCTAATAAAAGGAGATGAAGTTGTTCTTTGTTTTGGGACAGGGCTTCTATATAGATCAGGTTGACCTTTGCATAGTCTTTTTCTTTTTTCTTTTTTTTTTTAACTTTATTTATTTAATGTATGAGTGCTCTGCTGCTCTTAACCACTGAGCTGTTTCACCAGCCCAGCCTTATTCTTAAAGCTTACTGTTGATGGGGAAATCGTGTACTGTTGAATCAGTAAAAGCACTAGGAGGATTAAATGAGTAACTTGTGGAGGTAACGTCCACAAAGAAGGTTGCAAGCTTAGAAGTAGAGCTTATGTGTAGCTGAACAGATCCAATGAAACACTGCTGACTTTTGAAACATTAATGGTTCACTTCTCTGTTTAATATAATTGAAATTAAATTTTGTTGCAAATAGGTGCTGAAGATATTTCAATCTCAAATCAGTCCCAGTACAGGGAGTTTTAACCCCATGTCCTTTAATCTATAGAAGAGAACACAGATGAGCTACCTGGGGAGCGGCACCGGAAGCGCCGCAGGTCCCTGTCCTTTGATCCGAGCCTGGGTCTGTGTGAGCTGAGGGAGATGTGCAGCGGCGGCAGCAGCAGCAGTAGCAGCAGCAGCAGCGAGTCCACAGAGACGCCCTCGCATCAGGTAGTGCTTGGGTTTAAGAAATTATCTTACTTTTTAATATGGAAGTGTCTTGTCTGCCAGAATGTACACCACATGCATGCAGTGCTTTGAGGCCACAGGAGGGTGTGGAGTCCCCTGGAACTGGGGTTAGGGATGGTTGGAGCCACTGTGTGGGTGCCAGGAAAGTGGGTTGACTACCACATCTCTGCCCTAGTTTTGAGTGCTGCAGATTAAATCCAGGGCTCTGTGCGCACTGGGCAAGTGTTCTACCAGTTAATTACATCCCCAACACCCAACAGTCAGTGAGCCAACCTCTCTGCGGATCTCTGCCTATCTAGTTTCTTAGAATAGAACCTGACCTGCTGTCAAAACAGAATATATATATATATATATATATATATATATATATATATATATATATATATGCTCTTCTAAAAATCTTCCATATTAAAAATTTGTTACTTTTTAAACTTAAGTGAAAATGCTTTTAATACAACTGTGTTTTGCTTTGTTTTAACTTACTTATGAGAACATTAGTCTCAGTAGTTTTACCCTTTATTTACAGGGAACACTATGCCTGATAGTGTTTCAAATAATTTGTTAAAGGATCCTACAACTAATTATTACATTTAATAAGACAGGCTAGAACTTGAAAGCTCAGCGGTTAAGAGCCCTGACTGCTCTTCCAGAGGTCCTGAGTTCAACTCCCAGCAACCACATGGTGGCTCACAACCATCTATAATGGGATCTGGTGCCCTCTTCTGGTGTGTCTGAAGACAGCAACAGTATACTTAGATATAATAATAAATTAATCTTAAAAAAAAAAGACTACTTTTATGTCAAGCTGACTGTATTTTCTGGAAGAGAAATGATGTGTCTGCAGTTAAGCAGCATCTTGGTAGCAAATTGAGAATGCCTGTGTCCTGAATTCTAGAGCAGTGTATTTTTATCAGTTGTAAGTAAGTTGATTTGCGGATGAACTTAGTGTATGATTTGAAGTTGAATCTCTTGTTTGCATTTTTGTGAGACAGGGTCTCTTATTTAGTTCTGACTCTTGGCTGTCCTGGAACTCACTGTATAGACCAGGCTGGTTTTGAACCTACAGAGATCTTCCAGTCTCTGCCTCCTGAATGAATGCTAGGATTAAAGGCATACACCACATGCCTGGCCTGAAGTTGAATCTTTTAATCTCAGCACTCAGGAAGCAGGGACAGCAGAGCTCTCTGAGGTAATAGCCAATATAGTGTCACATGAGGTAATAGCCAATATAGTGTCACATGAGGTAATAGCCAATATAGTGTCACATGAGGTAATAGCCAATATAGTGTCACATGAGGTAATAGCCAATATAGTGTCACATGAGGTAATAGCCAATATAGTGTCACATGAGGTAATAGCCAATATAGTGTCACATGAGGTAATAGCCAATATAGTGTCACATGAGGTAATAGCCAATATAGTGTCACATGAGGTAATAGCCAATATAGTGTCACATGAGGTAATAGCCAATATAGTGTCACATGAGGTAATAGCCAATATAGTGTCACATGAGGTAATAGCCAATATAGTGTCACATGAGGTAATAGCCAATATAGTGTCACATGAGGCCCCAGGCCAACTAAGGCTGCATCGGAAAACCCAGATGCCAGCTTGGTGTTTGTGTGTCGTCACTAGCACTCCGTCACACTAGCCTGTGAGTCAGGGAGGCCTTCGTCTTCCTGTGTTTAATAGGATAAACTCACAGTGGTGCTTCAGATAATAGTAGGTGTGCATATAATCACACACGTAGGAAAGGTCATTGTGGAAGATCTTTTTATGGTATTGTGGGAACCTTAACCAAAGAAAGATGAGTGGGGCTTAGAAACTCAGATTATCTTACTGAGAAAAAGTTAGTGTGTGGATTGATTTAGGAAACAAGATGTGGCTGGAGCATGGGTATTGAATAGGGTGGAGGGTGTGTTTAGCTGGACATTTGAAAATGTTAATGCAGTCATTCTGAGTGTAACCTCGGGGCTAAGGGGCTCTGACTTTTCCTTCATGAGGTAGGACTTTTGAGTAAGGTAGTAACCTTGAACCCAGTCTATGTGGTCTGGGGCTGAGAAGGAAATAGTGGCTCGGGATGAACCCGGGAGCTCTAAATGAGGCCCAGAGGCAATGCATTTACATTCGCTGCATTCTTCCTCCATAGGATCTTGACGATGGCGTAAGTGAGCATTCTGGTGATTGCCTGGATCAGGATTCAGTTTCTGATCAGTTTAGCGTGGAATTTGAAGTTGAGTCTCTGGACTCGGAAGATTACAGCCTGAGTGACGAAGGGCACGAGCTCTCAGATGAGGATGATGAGGTGGGTTTCTGTGTCTGTCAGCCTTTTAGTAAGATGAAGAGGCCATCTATTCAGAGTCTCTGGAAAGTCTTGCTTTTTCATTTGTTCAAGATAGAATATTGCTTTGTGGATTTGAGGTGAAATTTTATAGTTTCTTTGCTTGATTTATTTATTTAGATTTATTTGTTATGTATACAGCATTCTGCCTGCATGTATGTCTGCAGGCCAGAAGAGGGCACTAGATATGGTTACTAGCCACCATGTGGTTGCTGGGAATTGAACTCAGGACCTTTGGAAGAACAGACAGTGCTCTTAACCTCTGAGTCATCTCTCCAGCCCTTTGCTTGATTTATTATAGTCTCACATTACTAAATAAAAAACTTAGAGGAGAGTTTGAACAATGTTTTTAAACTTTTTTTGAGTTGATGGGGTGTTTTTGTTTTGTTTGTTTTGCTTTTTGAGACTTGGTTTTTTTTTTTTTGTTTTTGTTTTTGTTTTTGTTTTTTTTTTTTGGTTTTTCGAGACAGGGTTTCTCTGTGTAGCCGTGGCTGTCCTGGAACTCACTTTGTAGACCAGGCTGGCCTCGAACTCAGAAATCCACCTGCCTCTGCCTCCCAAGTGCTGGGATTAAAGGCCTTCGCCACCACGCCCGGCGAGACTTGGTTTTTCTGTATGGCCCTAGCTGTCCTGGAACTTGCTTTGTAGACCAGGCTGGCCTCAGATCTGCCTGCCTTTGCTTCCCAAGTCCTGGAATTAAAGGTGTGCGCCACCACTGCTCTGCTAATGATGGATGAACATTCTCATAATGGCTGGACCACAAAGTTCTCCATTTGGTCTTCCCATTTATGTATGTATGTGTGTGTGTGTATTTGTTTTTGAGACAGGGTACCACCGTGTATCCCTGGCTGACCCTGAACTGGCTATCTAGACCAGCCTGGCCTCAAACTCATGGGAATCCTCTTGCCTCTGCCTCCTGATTGCTGGGATGAAAGGTGTGAGCCCCTACTTCTGCCCCTCCCTTCTCAGTACTGATTTGTTTTTCACCAATGTAAAGCATGCAACGAACAGTGTCCAATAGGACCCGAGTATCTCTTTCTCGGGAGCAACTCTACATTTCTAGTTGTTTTCTGTCTAATAACTCTAAATTTATAAAATGTCTTCTTGAGTGTTTTGTTTGGTTTTAAGTATCTAACAACTCTTGCCATTGCGAGTAAAGGTTTTCCTATCCTGCGTTTCCTGCTTGCCTTGAACTGCATTTAACTTTCTTTCAGAACTCTTCGTCCACAGTTAATGGCTCAAGCTGTTTGTTTTAAGACTTACTGAGAATTCTGGCTTCTTGGTTGAAGGGTTGAATTGATGCTAATGAATTTGTCTTACTAGGTCTATCGGGTCACAGTCTATCAGACAGGAGAAAGCGATACAGACTCTTTTGAAGGAGATCCTGAGATTTCCTTAGCTGTAAGTATATAGATTCTTCAAAGAAATAAAACACAATGTTGAGATCAGAATTAGGACTATAGGTAGTTGTGAGCCACCACGTGTGTGCTCAGAACCTGAGCCATCTCTAGCCTGTCACTATTTCATATAGGTCACCTTTTGTGTGTGTGTGTGTGTGTAGGGGAAAGTACCTAGAGTCTACTCTATTAGCTAATTTCTGGTATATAGTATTAGATATATTCCTCATGTTCTTTGCCTATTTATGTAAAATATGAAATGCTGAAAATTAAGCTACATGGTATACTTTTACCTTAGCCACATTGAAGTTATTAGCCTTGCTATGAACACTGACTGAAGAGTTACTGTCTTTTTTATTGAAGGACTATTGGAAGTGTACCTCATGCAATGAAATGAATCCTCCCCTTCCATCACACTGCAAAAGATGCTGGACCCTTCGTGAGAACTGGCTTCCAGACGATAAGGGGAAAGATAAAGTGGAAATCTCTGAAAAAGCCAAACTGGAAAACTCAGCTCAGGCAGAAGAAGGCTTGGATGTGCCTGATGGCAAAAAGCTGACAGAGAATGATGCTAAAGAGCCATGTGCTGAGGAGGACAGCGAGGAGAAGGCCGAACAGACGCCCCTGTCCCAGGAGAGTGACGACTATTCCCAACCATCGACTTCCAGCAGCATTGTTTATAGCAGCCAAGAAAGCGTGAAAGAGTTGAAGGAGGAAACGCAGGACAAAGACGAGAGTGTGGAATCTAGCTTCTCCCTGAATGCCATCGAACCATGTGTGATCTGCCAGGGGCGGCCTAAAAATGGCTGCATTGTTCACGGCAAGACTGGACACCTCATGTCATGTTTCACGTGTGCAAAGAAGCTAAAAAAAAGAAACAAGCCCTGCCCAGTGTGCAGACAGCCAATCCAAATGATTGTGCTAACTTACTTCAACTAGCTGACCTGCTCACAAAAATAGAATTTTATATTTCTAACTATATGACCCCCAAATTAGACAACATGGGTATTATTTTTATACATTAAAGCCAGAAAACTGTCTTAGTCCACATAAAATTCACTTATAATTTATCCTGGAGAGTAAATATGGTGAATATTTTCTTCCTTTTTAGGGAAATTTCACTTGTTTATTTTATATTTGTGTTTTAAGTAATTTGCATTGGCTGTTTATATTTTCCTTATATTTTAAATAATCTCCGCTTGGAAGGACTTTGGAAGTGTATGTGAGAAGTCCTTTCCATCTCCTGCAGATGATGGTGGACCTTCCTCATCAAGGGCTACAGAAGTACTTGATTTCTGTTTTTTTTGTTAATAATAAGAACATTTAATTTATTTAGTGTCTTTCATGTAAAGAGTTAAAGACTATGTGAAGGATTGTATATTTAAGTTATTGAAATTCTGAAACTGTAGTAATCTAAAATGTGTGAGTTGTGGGCTGCAGAGAAGACTCAGCCAGTAAAGGCACCTGCTGTGTACACCCACTGACACACATTTGATCCTTGGAACCCCCAGGAAGAGTGAACCAGTTCCACAAAGTTGTTCCCTGATCTTCAAATGGATGCACGCATGCACGCACACACACGCGCGCGTGCGCACACACACACACACACACACACACACACACACACACACACACACACACACAGTTTTAAAGGCATGAATTGCATCTGGTGGTATGTAAGTGAAAACACACGCCTTATTTTCCAGCATTTTCAGCTTTTTGTCATAGGGGTGTGGCACAAGTGTTGCAGTTTGTCCCAGGTTGAAAAGCCTGAGGCTGGTAGAAGCGCCTTTTTGCCTCAGCTCCGTGGTTCCTGGTGGTTGCCTATGTTTCAGGCCTGTACTTAGGCTAGGTTTAGAAACCAGCCCATTCAGAAAGACTGAATCAGAACATGGATAAAGTGAACTCATTCTAAGATGACTCGTCTATCCATGTAGATTAATCTCCTGGTTCATAATAGGCCTCTTCCCTTTGATTGAAGGGTCACGTCTAAGTATAGAAAACATAAAACTGTAAGGTAGAGGAAGCGAAGGATAGCTTTGTATTAATGTTGCGTTAAAGCTTCAGAGACAAGAACAAGAACACTCCTCCCACGTGACAGCATTTGAATAGGAGGCGGTGGGTGCGGCAGCCTGGGCAGCTTCAGTCCCGATTTACAATAAAGTACCTTGTGTGTTATTAGTTCTTAAATGTTTATTTAGAAATGGCATTGATGTTATTTATTTGCAAATAAATGGTTTATTGAAGAATTGTGAAAGAGATTTGTCTTACACATTTTTTTGTCAGTGATTTTGTTTTTAAAGATTTGTTCATTATATGTGAGTACACTGTAGCTGTCTTCAGACGCACCAGAAGAGGGCGTCAGATCTCATTACAGATGGTTGTGACCCACCATGTGGTGGCTGGGAGTTGAACTCAGGACCTTTGGAAGAGCAGTCAGTGCTCTTAACCACCGAGCCATCTCAGCAGCCCCCATCAGTGATCTTTTTATAATTCATTTTTATTTTATGTTCATTGGTGTTATGGCTATATGTCTGTGAGGGTGACAGAAACCCTGGAACTGGAGTTACAGACAGGTGTGAGCTGCCCTGTGGGTGCTGGGAAATTGATCCATTGCTCTCCACCTTTTTAAAATTTGTGTGTATGAATAATTCGTCCACATGTATATGTATTGTGTGCATACACTGCCTTGAACTACATGCATGCAGTGCCTGAAGAGGCCGGAAGAGGGCATCAGATCCTTAGGACCCGAGTTCCAGGCTAGGAGCCTAACCCTGTCCTCTGTAAGAGCAGATGCTGCTCTTGACCACACAGCTGTCTACATGCCGCCTTTTTTTTTTTTTTTAAGGTTTATATATTTTATGTATATGAGTACACTGTAGCTGTACAGATGGTTGTGAGCCTTCATATGGTTGTTGGGAATTGAATTTTAGGACCTCTGCTGGCTGCTTGCTCCGGCTCAAAGCTTTATTTATTATAAGTACACTGTAGCTGTCTTACTATAAGAGGGCATCAAGTCTCACTACAGGTGGTTGTGAGCCACCATGTAGTTGCTGGGATTTGAACTCAGAATTTCTGGGAGAGCAGCCAGTGTTCTTAACCACTCAGCTATCTCTCCAGCCCCTAATAGCTACAAATTTAAATACTTTAGGCAATTTTGCCTAGGGATTTCCCAATATATTATATTGCAATGGATTTTCTTTTGAGTCGGAGAAATGTTTGCGATTTAACTTAAAGTTAAGATACTTGTGTGGAGGAGATGGCTCAGTGCTTGTCTTGTGCCCTGATTCCATCCCCAGAAACCGTGGATATGGTGGCACTCATCTGTAACCACAGCATGAGAGATGACAGGCAGACCCACAGGCGAATCATCTGGAAGCTTGCTGGTCAGCTGGCTTGCAGTATGCATCATGACAGAAACAAGAGGCTACCACAAGGTGGAAGGCCGGAGACTGTTAGGTTTTGGGTGTTGCTAAATACTGGCCCTGGTTGCCTCCAGGGGCTGGGAAATTCTCACTTAAACCCAGATGATGCTCTGTAATCTTGTCCCCCAAGTTATCCCCGATTGGCGAATAAAGATGCCTGCAGCCTGTAGCTGTGTGGAAGAGAGACAGGTGGGGTTTGGGGGTCTGAGGCAGGAAGAAGAAAGAGGTGGAGAGAGGAGAGTGTAGGTGAGTCTGGAAGAAGTCAGTGCTCTTAATCCCTGAGCCATCTTTCTAGCCCCATATAGCAGTCTTTTCTAGTTTGTAGATTTTTGTTATGTTTGCAAACAAAACAGTAGTGGAAAGAGACAACATTCACTATATGAATATTCTTTATTGATAATCAGATAATGTAAATAAAATAAGCTCAGAGGTAGTCATGGTCCCTCCCAAGCAAACGTTGTAATCTTAGATAATCTGAGAATTTATTTATTTTTCTGTGTAGCCCTGGCTGTCTTGGAACTCACTGTGTAGACCAGGCAGGCTGGATTTGAACTCAGAGTCCCCTCTGCCTCTGCCTCTGGAGTACTGGGATTAAAGGCGTGGTCCAGCACTGCCACCACTCAACCTGGGCACCTTTAATAGCTTCTGCTTCTGTGCTTTTAATGGCAGGAATCACTTAGAAGCTTGTTAAACAAAAACCCGCATGAAGTCTCTCGCACAGAGCTGTGGGTTGGCTTGTGAGCTTAAGGTTTGATTAAACGGCCTGTGAGACACAGTACAGCATCTTATTAGTGATGCAAGTCTAGAACAAACTCGGTGAAGAATCTGTTGTAGGCACCAAGAACCCGATGCTCTTCACCTAATCCAGCATCATTCTCTCCCGTACCTGAGGTCACCAGGAAGGCAGAATTGAGCTCACAAACCTTCACTAGATGCCCCCTCCGAGACTGAGAATGAAACTCCTGTTGCAATAGGAAAATAAGTGTGCTATATGGCTTTGTATATTTTTCCTAGAAACAGATACGTCTCAACCCAGCTTCAGCTCATACATTGGAAAGCAGATCTGATGTTAATACCATTTTAGTACAGGCAGAGTCTGAGAAAACTGGGACTGTTTTTGCTTGTTTGAAACGGGGGTTTTTCTGCGTAGCCCTGGCGGTCCCAGAACTCTGTAGAAAAGACTGGCCTTGAACTCACAGAGATCCACCTGCCTCTGCTGCCTGGGTGCTAGGATTTTACCATCTCAATTCAAAAATGGGCACGCATGTAAACTAGGCACTTTGTGAAAGTTTCCTTGAAAAGGACGTGGTTTTTGGTAACCAGCATTTCCGTTTTCAGGTCACCTTTAGTAAGGTATATTGCTTTCAAAACAGTTACAGACCCAAGTATTCCTTCTGCTTTCTCTACCTGGCAGAGGGCAACAGAATAATTTCCTGGTTATGTTTTGTCTTGGGGGTAGTTAATGGAGATTAGACCCAAGCCTTTGCATATGCTAAGTACACTGTCACTGAGCTACACCCCTCACCCTGTTTTAGTGATTTTTACACTGGGTTTTGATATATATTTCTGATTTAAGTAATGTAACCTGAATATGGACACAGCGGACCAGGTCTGTAATAGCTACTCCAGCGTCTACGGCAGGCAGATCCAAAGCCAGTTTGGCTTACTATGAGTTCCAAGTGCAGGCTACACAGCTTAGTGAAATGCTGTGTCTGAACAAAAAGTAACAAAATAAAGACGTAGCTGTGGCTCAATGGCCCTGTGCAAAGCCCTGGCACAGTCTCTGGTAAGACACGGGCACTTGCAAGTTGTTTCAGTACCAAGTCTCCGGTTAGGCCCATGAGCAGCTCAGCGAACAGCTCATTTCCTTTCACGGAATCTTAGGAAAGGGTCAACCAGTCAGAACTCAGAACACCAGCTGATGGCGAACCAAGTTTGCTCTTACATATCTTACTGGTTTTGCTTTTCTAAGATGGCTAGTCCAGGCTAGCCTTGAGCTGTGTCGATCTTGCCTCAGCCTCCCAAGCGCTGGGATAATAGTTCACCACCACACCTGGCTTCGTCTTATATATATACTTCAAATGTAATATACCCAGATCCCTTTTTGAACTATTAATACGCGCCTTCTGGGATATAAGTTAATGCTTATTTAAATAAAATGATCAAGATACTCATGCTATTTCCAAATTTAGAAGCGGTTAAAAAGCTATGCAGACTATTGATATTAAAATATAGATTAGGTTTGGCACCAAGAAAGGGCACCAGGGTGCCCACGTATCTCTTTAGAGTCTCAAGCCTTCATCGCCTGTCAAACCCCGCATGTTCTTACTTCCTGTGGGAAATGCATGTCACTTAGAAACCTGCACCTCGGAGTTACTGTTAATGTTCCTGTTTGATATTTATCCTTTTTTTTTTCTTTTAATTTATTTACTTTTGAGACAGGGTCTGTCTGTGTAAACGAAGACATCCGCCCACCTCTGCCTTCTGAGTGTTGGGATTAAAGGTGTGCGCCAACACGCCCAGCTTTCTCTTCTTCTAATGTTAGAATAAAGTTACTTTTACAGGGGACACTTTACTTCGAACTGTAAGAATTTGTTTTCTGGTCTAGAAGGCAGATTGGCTAACAGCTAATGCCTTTCCCTCAAGCCTCACAGCTCACCCATTTGCATTTATCTTTGGATTTTGTTCTTTGACATACACGTGAAAAGTGTGTATGTGTGTGTGTGTGTACTAGTAAGCTGAATGTTGCCAAACATAAAACGCATTTACACAAAATTACTCAGATCCTTAGCGTTCTGGAAAGGTCTGTAGCGGTAGCTGAGACACTTCCCCATCCATTTATTTCCTGTTTTTTGGCTAGACTCTGAGAAATTATTTCTCAAGCAGATCCTTGTCTTAAAGAGCTCATGGCGTGCTAGAGAAGGCCAGCACAGAGCAGTTCCACACCACGATGCTGTAAAGTCACTAGTCAAAGGAACTTCTTTGAAGGATCGGCCTTGAACTTGACCACCTGGAACTCCATGGGCTTCCCCGTTGAAGACGATGCTTGGAATTCTTCCTTTTAAAAAATTTATTTATTTTACGTGTATGACTACATGGTTGCTGTCTTCAGACACACCAGAAGGCAGCCTCGGATCCCATTACAGATGGCTGTGAGCCACCATGTGGTGGCTGGGAATTGACCTCAGGACCTCTGGAAGAGCAGTCAGTGCTCTTAACCCCCCATGGAATGGAGTTTTACTGAGCAGGAAACAAGACGTGACACAATCAGAATCCAGACCTGGGACCGAGAGCACTTACTGTGTTGTGTTTAGGGAGCAGGAGAGCTTTGGGCAGCCCAGCTCCCCAGGTTCTGTGTGGAAGACGGACTTGGCGAAAATACCCATGAGCAGCAGCTGGGTCAGCGGCGGAGGGACGCTAACTGGCCTGGAGAGGCTGTATACAGCAGCTTCCAGTGACTGGATATGGGAATCGAACAGCCTTGCATGGCGTCTCAACAGTCAACCGGATGAACTGCAGTTCCTAGGCATCGTAGTCAGGTGGGTGTGTCTGGTGAGCAGCTGGAGTTGCATCTGAGGCTCAGGCAAGGGACTGGGGTTATACAGGAGGGGTCATCTTCGTAGGACTGTGGCATCAGGTGCAGGGGGCAAGGGCAAAGGCACGGGAGACAGAGGCCACTGCATCTGTACCCACATCAGACATGTTTGTCCATTTTCTCTCATTTGGCCTTAGACCATTGGCAAGAGTAAATGCTCTTAGTCCCGTTATCTAGAAATTTCTTCCTTTGGGGAGAACCACTTATAGACAATATCAGCTCTCTACAAATAACACGAAAGGTCGTAACACAGCAAGTGACCAGAAAGTGCCCGTCCTTGCGGCTCTGATCCACGTGGCTCTCCGTAGACAAATTGTTTTTCTTGTAGGGATATCTGTTTTGCTTCTGAACTTTCTTACAAGTGTTTGGGACTCCTTCGGGGTGGCGTTTGTGTGGGCAGCATGAGCTAAGCAGTGACCTCCACTTTATCCAGACTGAAGATGGATTTGGTCGTTACAGGTCGCTCTAGGCCAGGTTTGGAAACATCCGGTTTTCTTCTTAAGGAAAACAGTGGAGTCTGTCCCAATCGCAGTCCCACAGGAGGGAGGGTTGCCATAACCGGGAGTAACCAATCCCTGATTCCCGGAAGTCGAGTTTCACACCTTGCTTTATTTAAAAAATACGTACAAAAGAGTCATGAAAAACACGCCCAGACTAGGCTTTGTGGCAGCCGAGTGGCTTGGCATGAATTTGTACAGCGGAATCATCGGGCACGAAGGATTGGATACGGAGATGGAATCCGGCTGCCATCGCAGCGGGAGGTGAAAATCCTTTTTAAGAGCACTGAAGGGCTGGGATTTCCCTGGAATAGTAAGCTTCGTGAGGTAGGAGTCGTGTCCAGGGACTGTAACCTGAGAAGGAACAAGAAACAATTACTTGAGTGATTTCAGATGGGTGTGAGGTCCACGCAGAAGACAGATCTCCACCCCTTTGAGCGGTGCATGCGTGGCTTGAAAGCGGTCCACGCCTCCGGGGCTATAGCGCCCGGAAAGTTGCCAGTGTTTCTTGATGTAGGCCTTTGGTGCAAATGCTACCAAGAATTACAAAATGAAGTAAGAACAGAGAGGGGGTTCAGCATCTAGTGAAGGAAAAGACTAAATGGAGGAAGCCACGACTGATTCTGCCACGGTCATTTTCAGTGTGCCGGGGTAAAGGTGCTTTTTTTGGACCAAGCCTAGAGTATCCTTATTGGATATCAAGATTGTGAGTAGATTCTTCCTTCAACTTACTCCCATTCTCCTTGCCACTGACCTAAGGTGTATAACTCTACTTCACTCCCCACCCCTCCTTTTTAAAAAGAAAGAAAGAAACAAAACAAAACCAAACCCAAAACCTTGCACAAGAGCGGTTTTTTTGCCTGCACGTGTCTACCACTTGCATGCAGTGCTTACAGAGGCCAGAAGAGGGCAACAGATTTCCTAGAACTGGAGTCGCGGATGGTCAGTTGTGAGCCACCCGGTGGATTCCAGAACTTCAACCCAGACCTTCGGAGCCCTTCTACCACTTTCTTTTAAAACTTTTAATTGTGCCAGGCGGTGGTGGCGCATGCCTTTAAGCCCAGCACTTGGGAGGCTGAGACAGGCGGATTTCTGAGATCGAGGCCAGCCTGGCCTACAAAGTGAGTTCCAGGACAGCCAGGACTATACAGAGAAACCCTGTTTTGAAAAAACAAACAAACAAACAAAACCCCCAAAACCAAAACCAAAACCAAACAACTTTCAATTGTTTTAAAAACTAGTTTTGTTCTTGTGAATCTTCAGGTAGGTTGCGATTGCTCTTGGAGTTGCTACATAGACCAGGTTGACCTCAAACTCACTGGGTCCACCTGCCTCTGGGCAGTGCTGGCATTCAGGGCTTCCTTTTGAGCACTTTATATATTCTAGAAACTCATCTCTTAATGGAGAAGTCATTTGCAGATCTTTTTCCCCAGGTCTGAAGACACAGGGACAATCTGCTCTTGGCTCCTTTGCCATGCTTCCTGGTTCGTTTTTCTTTGTCTATCTTAATTTTGTGCCTTTGGGGCTCTATCTAAAAAAAACCCATCGCTTTACATAAATGGCTTGAAGTGTTTCCATTGTTTTCAAGCACGCACACACACACACACACACACACACACACACACACACACACACACAATTTATACCTAGGAGAAGCTCAAACATCTGCATCTGCAGCTGTGGCCAGGAGAAGTGAATGGTAGGTCTGGAGCCACCCGGTAGCTCTGTTCCTGGAGCTGGGGGACCCAGCTGGCACCACCTGTCTAAGTTCCTGATTGACAGGTAGGACTGAGGGGCTGTCTTGCTACAGTGCCAATGCTGTGGTTGGCAGGGACTCCCCTAGATCTCGTGGGGGCAGACTGAGACAGCAGCGGGGCTTGTGGCATGCCACATGGTAGCAGGGGGGGGGGGCTGTCTTTTCTTCAGTAAAATGTGCTCTGGACCAAGGCTTCAGCCAGAGTCCAAGATGGCTGACAGCTCCTATGCCAAGATGGTGTTTGGCAGTGGCTATGGAAGGGCAAGGAAAATGACAAAGAAAAGCCACTTTCAGAAGAGCTCTCTAGATTGGATTTAAAGCTTGGGATTCCTCATTCATGGTTCCCTGCCACACTGGTGCTTGCTGGCATCTCCCATCGTCCTCAGTTCACAGGCAGGCCTGGGTGCCAGGGCTGAAGCTGCTGAGTGTTTCTCTCTTTCCTCTGGGGTCATTTCCAGGCACACCTTTGTGCATCTTCCTAATTCCCCCTCTTTCGCTCCTACCATGTGGTGTCTGCTTAGCTGCCCTGACTTCTCTGGCAGGGCTACCTGTAAGGCACCTTGGCTTACACTGGCTTCCTCCTGGGCTGATTGATTAGGTTATCCGTGTGTGTGTGTGTGTGTGTGTGTGTGTGTGTGTGTGTGTGTGTACGCGTTAGAATAGCCGTCTTGAGCTGGGGATGGTTCACTGGGTGAAAGCGCTTGCCCAGCAAGCCCGACATGATTCAGTCTCTAGAATGTATGCTGGAAGGAGCAAACTGCCCTCAAAGCTGCTTACCAACTTCTCCAAGTGTGCTATAGCCCACAGATGCGTACATAATTGAGAAAACATGGTAGGTGCTTGGTTAGGAAAACATATGACTTTCCTCCCGGAGACAGTGTTTCTCTGTATAGCCCTGGCTGTCCTGGAACTAACTCTGTAGACCAGGCTGGCCTTGAACTCAGATCTGCCTGCCTCCGCCTCCCGAGTGCTGGGGTCAAAGGCACATGCCACTGAGATGCCAAAGCTTTGAAATTCAGACTCCATTTTAGAAAACCTGACCTAAGTGTGAACTCAGGTAGACCAACAGGCTGGTATCTAATAGCATTAGTTTCCAAGTTGCCCCCCAACAGAACCTGAGCCTAGCTCCCGTCTCTAGTCTAATCCCCAACAAGAGCAGAGTTTCCAGGTTACACCCTCAACAGGACCAGTGTCTCCAGGCTATTTCCCCAACAAATCTGCACCCCCAAGTTACAAGCCTACCCTCTGCCTAACGACCACCAATGCAGAGGGGAGCAGAAGTTAAGTCTATGATAGACTCCCAGCACCAGCCAATCATGTTAAAGGCCACAGGAGCTTTCCAATGAGATGCTTGCACATGTACTCCCTGCTTGCTGCTTACTATAAAGCCTTGACCCATAGACATTCTGGGCTCCCCACCACCACCACCAAAACTGTCCTGCCCTGCGTAATGGTGGTGCGTTGGGGGATGGGCGGGAGGGTTGTTCGAACAGAATAAAGACCCTGGTGAGTTGCACCAGATTGGCTCCTGTGTGTGTTTTGGGGGATCACTAACATTTCCCTGGCGCAACACCATCACTGCGAGACTATATGTGATTCCCCCTCATTGGTTTGTTTCTGCCTTCCACTCCTCTCCTATTGCAGGCCTGATGTTAACCTTGCCTTCCAAGCCTTGCTGTCCTCATGGTTAGATTTCCCACTTAGCGTTGGCCACCCCAGGTGGGCACTGTGCATTTTATAAAATACCGGGCTTTGCTCACTTACATTGATCACGTAGGACCCGGGCAGCAGAAGCAGATAGTATTCTCCAAGCTTGTTGGTTCTAAACGGGCAGATATGCTTTCTGTCTTGGACTTCCACGATTACATTCGGTAATGGAGCTCCACTCTGATCGAACACTTGACCCTTTACCCCTGCAAGGCACAAAGAAAATGAAATATACATGCCATATTTCCAGTCAGTGAGACAGTTCTGGAAGTCCGAGGATCTAGGTTCGATCCTTAGAGTCCACAGTGGAAGGAGAGAAGAGACTCCCTAAAAGGCTGTCCCCTGTCCTTCTCATGTGTCCTGGCACAATAATAATACAATTTACAAGATTTACAACTAAATAACACGTTTTACGGCACATGAAAGACATTTCCTTTATGGATTTAAGAAACACACCCCTTGTATTACCTGCCTTAACAGCGCTCACGAAAGGAGGGTCATTTTGATGCCTGTAGACCACAGTTGAGCTACAAGCCTGATTTATAGCCAAAATTGCTGGCTATAGGCTATTCAGTGTATATCAAAATGGAAGGTCAGAAATGAATAATCCCTTCCTGTTACTTCCGGGTTGTTTATTTGATCATTAAACTGTACTGAACGCATGATGATGGTGGATTCCTTAGAAACCTGAACAAAAATGATTAACTTAAAAGACAGTTGTCAATATATAAGGGTTTCAAAGGTTTGTCTTCACACTAGACAAGCTAAGTGGGGAGCAAAATTATAACAACAGTGTTACATGTCTTATTATTAGCAAAAGCAGCCAATGTTTATTGAGCAATTAATATGTTCCAGTCTGTATACTGAGGGCTTTGGGTGTATGTTCTCAATGAATCTTTACATCAACTCTACAAGATGACAATGTTATCAGAGTTTCATAGGGCGGAGGTGGCACTAAGTGGTAGAATTACTGTTTAGCACTAAGCACCATAAACACAGCCCTGGGTTCCTGGGTTCAGTCCCCAAGACTGCAAAACAAAATAAACGATTGCAAATGTGAAGGATAAGGCTTTGGGTGACTAAAATAACTTTCTTCTTCTCTTCTCTTCCTCCTCCTCCTCTTCCTCCTCCCCCTTTTTGATGGGTCAAGGTCAAATCCATGCCTTAAATAACCTTAATTTTTCAGCCAACTACATAGCCAGATTTGAGATCCATGGAGGCAGTCTCTGGAATCCACACTAAAGCATTGTATTAGACTTGCCCACTTCAAGACTTCAATGTTCACAGCGCTGGGGATTGAACCTAGGGCTTCCTACATCCCAAGAAATGCTCTCCCCTAAACTGCATCAGTCACAATTCCAATTTGTTCCCTCCAGTGACAAACTGGACTATCTGAAGGTAACTTATTTATGCCCAATGACACGAATGAAAAAAAAACCCAAACCAAACCAAAACCCAATGGTAACAATGTCCAAATAGCTACACTCAGCCATTATTCATCATGAAAGAAAAACACCAGGCACATGATAAATAGTGTCCTCTGACAAAGACTGAGAGGAAAGGTGAAGGTTTTGATATTAGTAACAAAGTAGCGTTATCTCACCTCACACAAGAGTCTCTATCTCAACTATTACACAACCCCTGACCTAGATGGCCCCCTGGTGCCTTTCGGGTTCAATTCCTGGCTCCTTTGCTCTGGAGTGGGTTATCAAAGGCGAAGTTTCCTCTCCACTTTATCTACGGAGGTCAACTCTGCAAAATTATCTCCCTGTCATTTTTTCCCCTCCTTTTATCTTTTTTGTTCAAAGTCTCATTGATATTTGTCCTTACGTGTATTCAGGGGTTGAAGTCAGACACTAAAAAGAGACCAGTTGACCCACAGGCTCAGAAAGAGCTGCTATAGCAGGAGAGAAAAAGCCAGTATTGGAAACGAACTCAGAAATCTACCTGCCTCTGTCTCCCAAGTGCTGGGATTAAAGACATGAGCCACCCCTGCCTGGCTTCCCACCCAGTTTCTTAGGCCAGTTTGCTTAGGTATCTGAGGGTGGTGAGCCCTCAGCCTCAAGGCTGAGATCCGCCTTAGAGAGCGGGGAAAGCAGGGGCGGCACTGAAACCTTTGTGCTTTGCTTCCTAGAGATGAGACAAGCTACCTGGGCCTCAGAATCTAAAGATCCTCTTTCCAACGCACACTGAGAACATCCTCTAACACAGCCCATAATACTACAGAGCCCAAGTTTAGACTGAATTCTTCTGTGAGTCCCAGTAGCCCCTCCGGAGCCATAGAGCAGGCTGGCGTGCAGCAGGGCAGAACTCTTACTCCAACTTCCGATCATACTGACGTTTAACACTTTTGTGAGCTTTCAAAACAGGACACCAGCCTAAGAGCTTGACGCCTACACCGGCTTCTGTCCTTCAGGCAAAGAAAGGCCCGCGTGCTACATCAGAGGTTTCTCTTTCCCACAGAGGGCAGGTCTGAGCCTTTCAGATGAGTCACCATCTTAGACACACAAACTTCCTAGCACTTGGTGAACTCTTTCAATGAATGAACAGCGTGGCAGAGACCAGGGAGTGTCTATATAGGAGCATTTGCCCTCATCACCTACAGACAGTTCTCTCTGACATCATCACCTACAGACAGTTCTCTCTAACATCATCACCTACAGACAGTTCTCTCTGACATCATCACCTACAGAGACAGTTCTCTCTGACATCATCACCTACAGAGACAGTTCTCTCTGACATCATCACCTACAGAGACAGTTCTCTCTGACATCATCACCTACAGACAGTTCTCTCTGACATCATCACCTACAGAGACAGTTCTCTCTGACATCATCACCTACAGAGACAGTTCTCTCTGACAGCAGGCAGGGCACTAATGTGGAGCAAGACTTTCTAATAAGTAGCAACAACCACATCAGTATTTTGAAATAGTTTCTTTTTTTTTTTTTAAAGTCAGAAAAAAATATTCCTGTCTTAAACCACAAGGGGGCAGGATTGACGTGCTAATAAACCTACTGTTATCTGAGTTCTCAGCAGATTACAGGGACAGGCGGGTGGAAAAATATTCTTGATACGGCCTAATTAAATGGACTCATAAACTCAATATACCATTGCCAACGATGCTTATGCTATTATTTATTACTTATTATTTATCGGGCTGCACAGCTTCTGCACACTAATACCGTATTAAACATGGCATGCGAAGCTGGCCCTGATTCAGCGCTCTGTGGATCATCCCATCATCCCGATGGCTAGATTAAAAGGCGACAGAGAGGGCAGCGAGGGGCAGAGACATATTCATGTCTTGTTACACCTCCTTGATGATAGTGACGAAGGGTGACTTCACAAAAGAATTCAGAGTGACTTACTAAAGAATCAGTATCGGGAGAGCCTTAATGGATGATGGTTCAGTTATTCCAGGACTCACGGGAAAAGGCCAGCGGAAACTGAAATGTCAGAATAACAACCAAGGACCCAGCACGGTGATTACGTAAGGTGGAGGGAGCCAATGATATGTTTGTAATGTTATAAAGGTGCCGGCAGCACTCGGTTTTATTTTCAAATTTTTACATTTGCTTATTTACATATTTATTGTCTTGGGGAGGCCCCCGTGCTCTATGGCATAAGAGTTTGGAGGTCAGAGGACAGTAGTCAGGTCTCTCCTTCCACCCTGTGGGCTCCCAGGATGAACGGAGGGCACCAGGCTTGGCGCAGGCGCATTTACCTGCAGAGCCACGCAGCGGGCTACAACTAGGCTTCTGATTGAAGATGTTGCAAGAGTACATCCGGTTTTCCTGATCTTTTTGCCAGATTTGCATATCATTCCATATGTAAAATTGGGGGAACTCTGGGCTTTTACGCCCTCAAAACAAGTGACTCATCCTCTCTTACGAACGAACAGCTAAGCCTAGCATCTCTCACACACTGTAGATAACACGTTGAGAATTCAAACCCTTAGTCCTGGCATAGAAAACCAGGTCCAGCCCCAAGTCCCCGGAGGAGGTTTTGTATATGCTCGACGCAAAGGTTCTACCCACGCTGTGAGTGTTAACAAGAAGATATAGGACACAAACCTAGGTGCACCTGTTTTATATATTCGATCAAAGAGGCTTTGTTATCGTTCCAAAAGAGCGGCAGCTTCTCCTCGCGAGGATATTTACAGCACGACAGCTCCAGGGTAATTTCAAAGCACTGGGCCCAGATGTAGTTGTAATCTTGCATTCCCCCTGCAAAGCAAGCACATCTCATTTTTGTTAAGGACCAGTGGTGGAAGGGAGCCAAGTATCACGTGCCCGGGAGACGAGCGAATGAGAAAAAGAGGCATTGGCTGTGAATTAACACATCCGTCACGTGGGGCTTCACAACTCATCACGTGATCAGACAGACACGGGGTCCCGTGAGGTAGCTGGGGTGCAGCTGACTGAAACTCAGTTATGCACCAAAATTAAGTCAGAGATGGGAAATGATTTCCCCCTCCCTTAAAATCCTACATTTCAAGAGCACCCCTCCCCCTTAAATTGCATTCTAACTAGAAAGGAGTAGGGGCGTGGTTAGAGGGTAGAGGCTACATTTTATGTGGGTACAGGCTGTTTTTAAGAAGAGGTTCAGAGGAGGACAGGACACGGTGTAAATGGGGCACTCATGTTCTCAAAGACATTTTAAGTTAAAAATATTGCAAAAAGGAAAATTTAGTTTATTGACTCTACTGCAAAAAGGTAGTGGGATAAACAGGCTGGGAAAGACAGCAGAATATGATTGTTTTTTAAAGTATTTCTGTAGGGCTGGAAAGACGGATACTGGTACTTTCCCAGCAAACTTGAGTTCGGTGCCCAGTACCCGCATCAGGTGGCTCCAGGCCAGGGGATTTGACCCCTTTCTTTTGGTCTCCTGCACACATGTGGCATAGACTCACACAAACATACACGCATACACAAAAAACAAAACGAAAAAAGCAGATCTTTAAAAATATTTCTGTAAACTATAAAATTAATTAAACTAAAATCAGAGACACTGGTTTTAGAGGAATAATAATAATGTTTATATTACTGAGTTTTCAGGGGTTGTTTTTTTAGATTCTTTCCTAAGATCTTTATGCCATCTCATGGAATCTGTCTGAACAGTCCTTGAGGGCAGCAGGTCCAGGGACTCCTGCCCATGGGTGGCAGAGAGCAGGGTGCAGCCTTGTGGCTTTGGTCTTCTTTATGACAAGATGTCTCTGAGACTCAGAGAAGATGCTACTGACTTTAGGAAGGCTCAGACACAGGTGCGTGTGGCTTCCAGCTGTCACTGCTCTTGTGTGCTTTATAATTCTTTGACATTAGGAGACCCTAAATTCAAAGGGTTATAGTTACTGTGTATTTTACAGGGCATGAAATTTCGTATATGACATCTCTGGATTTATGTGTCTTAAAATTTCATGTCTGAAAAATGTGTATTTAACAGAGAGGATTTTATTTCCTGGTGGTATGTTATATTTTATACGAATGACAGCTTAGATTTGATGAAATGAAGTCCCCCCCCCCCCCACTCCTCTTCTCTTTCTGTAATATATACTGAGCTCTAGCCAGAATCTCATTATACCAGTTCAGTGGTCCACCACCAAGCCACACCATCAGCCCTATAGTAACTTTGAAGGAAGTAGATTACACCTTATTACACACAGTATCTGATCTGGTTTGAATGTGAAATGCCCTTCCATAGGATCATGTGTCTGGGCACTCAGTCCTTGGCTGCTCCTGGCAGAGGCAGGGCCACAGTGATAGGGCTAGCAGGTGGCATCTGTCCCTGGTCTCCCAGTGACCTCTGTTTCCCCTGTTTCTACCAATCATGCAAGTGTAAGGTAAATGATGCTCTGTCAGGCACTTTGTCCCAGCAATCAAACCAGTAACCAGTACAGTACCCACCCCAGAGAACACATGTGCTCTAACAGGCACTGGAAAAGTTTAAGTTAAACAAAATGCTCAAGGGATAGAGAGATGGCTCAGGGCGTAAGAGCACTGTCTGCAGTTACAGAGGACCCAGGTTTGGTTCCTAGCACCCACAGCTCACAACACACTGTAACTCCAGCTCCAGGGGTGCTGACTCCCTCTTCTGGCTGCTGTGGCACATGTGGTTTGCAGACATACATGAAGGCAAAAATACTCATATATATATATATATATATATATATATATATATATATATATATATAAAACCAAAATCCACAAAGAAAATGTCAAAATGTTAAGCAATCTCTATAGACCTAGATTCTTGTGACAAAGTTGTTTTTTTTTTGTTTGTTTGTTTGTTTTTTTTTTCTGGACTAGAGAGAAAGAGTTCAGCAGTTAAGAGCACTGACTGCTCTTGCAGAGGTCCTGAGTTCAATTCCCAGCAACCACATGGTGGCTCACAGCCATCTGTAATGAGATCTGATGCCCTCTTCTGGTGTGTCTGAAGACAGCTATAGGATATTCACATACGTTAAATAAATCTTCCTTCCTTCCTTCCTTCCTTCCTTCCTTCCTTCCTTCCTTCCTCCCTCCCTCCCTCCCTCCCTCCCTCCCTCTCTCTCTCTCTCTCTCTCTCTTTCTTCCTTCCTTCCTTTCTGTGTCACCCTGGCTGTCCTGAAATCCACCTGCCTCTGCCTCTCAAGTGCTGGGATTAAAGGCATGTGTCACCACTGCCCGACATAAATAAATCTTTTTTTTAAGATTTATTTATTATTATACATAAGTACACCGTAGCTGACTTCAGACACACCAGAAGAGGCCATCAGATCTCATTACTACGGGTGGTTGTGAGCCACCATGTGGTTGCTGGGATTTGAACTCAATACCTTCAGAAGAACAGTCAGTGCTCTTACCCACTGAGCCATCTTGCCAGCCCATAAATATTTTAAAAAAGATTTTTTCTTTTCTTTCTTTTAACCCTATGAATTTGAATTTCTCTCTGAATCCATTTTTGTGCACATGCACACTTGCGAATAACTTGTAGCAATTTGGGAATTTCCACACATCTGGATTTCTGTCTTGGCAATTTATGGATGACCATGAAGGACAGTAGTGCCAGGGAACAGAAGGCCCTTTGTAGTGATGAAGATGGAGGAGCTAGAGACCTGAGGTGAGCGGGAATGGATCTGGAAGGGCAGAAGGAATTTTCTGGTGCCTCTGCGTCTAGCTGGGCTCCCTGCCTGAACACCATCAATTGTGGTCTCTGCTTATTTACCTCATCTGCAAAATTGGCAGTGGGCCACCCAGACACAAAAGTACCAGTTTGTGCTAGATTACTAGACAGCCCATGCACCCGAAGTGACAGCCGGGGAAGGCGCCTGTGGAGTGGCCTGTGTGCAGAGATGCAGGCTGCAGCTTGCTGTCAGTGGGCCAGGCCGACTCGTCTGGGAGGGAAGGCTGCTCACCTCTAGCACAAGGTCACACCTCTTGCCCTTCTCCCTAAGTTCCTCCTCAGGATTCTTAGTTTCCAGACTGCCCTGGTTCCTATATACCCCTGGGCTTCTGTTGACATTACTCATTCCATTAAGAGCGAGCTAAGCCTTATGGTGAAGATCTGTCTGTAATCCCAGCTACTTGGGAGGCTATGGCTGGAGATTTGAAAGTTCGAAGTCAACCCCGGCAATTTAGTAAGCCCCTGTTTCAAAGTAAAAGGAAAAAGAGGGCTGGGGGTAACCCAATGATAGAGCTCTTGCCTAGAATGTGCAAAGCCCTAGATTCAATCCCCAGTATGGCCACCAAGAGGAAATGATAGTATATATAGTTCCGTGCTCTACCACTGAATAGTCTTCCTTCTGAGTGAGTTTTCGCCCTACACCATCAACCCTCCTCTGCCTGGCCATCCTATTCAAGGGTGGGAAACCAGAACCCCTTCCCTTGGTTGCCTGAAGAACATTTCTTCACGATATCCAACTTCTCTTATAATCTGGAAGAAGACTGGCCACACCGTCTTCACCACTGCCTGGTCATAAATGGTGGGAGCTTCGTGGCAGCTGTCCTTGTAGGAGGGACTAAGTAGCACCTTCCTCTAAGATCTACATTGCTCGCTCCCTGCTGCTGTGGGCTGCAGACTCCCTCGCACACCTGTGGCTTTTCTAAATCTCTCTTCCTACTCTAAGGGCACTGTCACCCAGTTCCTTATATACATCCCACCGGAGGGCGAGGTCTGTGTCTTCCTTCTTTCTTGGCTTGGTTCCTGGATGCAGTACGCATATAGAATAAATGAATAAATAGGGAGAGAAGGAGGCCACGGACAGCGAGGAACATGCCTCTGCATCTTCCAAACCATCCGTCACCTCCACTGCTCCTGTGATATTATGGGATGGAGACCTGACTGAGGAATACGGCCGTTTTGATACTCTCTGGTGCTTCCAGTGTAGGAACTGGAGAACAGAATGAAGAAGAGGCGCTCACCTTGCAGTGGGTACCAGGAGTAGCCGTTGATAATCCCGTTGGGGAAGTTCCTCTTGTTTTTACACTGATCTCCTTTTGTCATGTTGGGATTCCGGGAGGCGTAGGTGTAGGCCAGGTGTTGGAAAACGTCATCGTCCGGGGTTAAGCTTCGGGACAACAGTGTCCCCGTAGCTGTGTTAGAAAGACAAAGGGATGCGTACAACACAGAGACACAATCTCGGCACACACAGACAGTACACAGTCAGGGCACACACAGACATTATTGGTTCCCACCTCCAGGAACACCTCCTCTACCTTCTTCCTACTCTTTAATGAACAAGTATTATTATTATTAGTAGTAGTACTTACAAACTAATCAGTCTAGAAATGAAGGGAACTCTTTACCATGCTTGTCAGTTTCTGGGATTCGGCCATTTTCCTTAGGTGTTGGCAGGGGTTAACAGGTACCTCGGCCACATTTTCAGTTGTTGTTTGTTTGTGGTTTTTGTTTTTGTTTTGTTTTTTTGTTTTTTGTTTTTGTTTTCTTGAGACACAGTCTCTCTAAGTAGTCCCTGCTGTCCTGAAACTCACTATGTACACAGGCTGGTCTCCACCTCCTAAGTGCTGGCTACAGAGTCTAAAGCAGCGGTTCTCAACCTTCCTAAAGCTGTGACCCTTTAACACAGTTCCTCACGTGGGTGGCGACCCCACAACCATAAAATTATTTTCATTGCTACTTCATAACTGTAATTTTGCTACTGTTATGAATCGTAAGGTAAATATCTGATATGCAGATGGTCTTAGGGGACCCCTGTGAAAAGGTCATTTCCCACCCCGCAAAGGGGTGGTGTGTGACTCACAGATTGAGAAGAGCTAGAAACAGTCAACAATGTTCACATGATTACAAAAAAAAAAAATTGTAAAAAGATACACCATTCTGGTTTTATTTTCTTCTAGCCATATAACCTAAGTCTGTGATACAAACTGCACCTGGCTGTAGGATTTCCCCGATGGTGGCCAACCACATTTCCCATCCACTGGTTAAGAATTCCAGGAAGAGCTGGCCATATAACTTAGGTTGCACAGGGCCTGCCTAGGACGCACAAAGCCCTGGGTTTGATTCTCAGTATTCATAAGCTGCCCGATGGTGCGTGCCTGTGAGGACCAGAGGTTCAGAAGTTCAAGAGCACTCTCAGCTACACTGTCTGTTTCAGGGCCCCCTGGCATGCACGAGATTCGTTATTATCCTTTTTCTCGCCCCCCCCCCCAAAAAAAAAAACCCAATCACAAGAAAGATTGTGCATGGTTGGGGAAATTAGGCTTTTTCTAGTCCAGTGAGAGAAGTTAAGAGTGTGGACCACAAAGTTCACAGGTGCAGTGCTTATAGCTCAGGCCTATGGGGGGGGGGATGGCTGTGGGGGATGGACATCACTTACCTTGTACGCCATTATCAAAGGGGTAACTGGCCACCAGGGCACCCCCATGGAGATTCGCAGAGAGGACAAATGTTTCCGTTTTCAGCCACTCCATGATTGCCAGAGTCTCAGGTTGCTTTGTTACATTGTTATTCTCAAAGGCATCAGGAAAGTTTCTGTTCAGGTCATAATTATTGTAGTTTTCCCTTTAAAAGAAAAGGATTTTGCAGAGTTTATTGTGTGGGTGTTTGGGTGTGTGGGGGCTTGGTTTTGCTGAGCACAGTAGGGTTTATTGGGGTGTGTGTGTGTGTGTGTGTGTTGGGGGGGGGGGTTGGTCTTGCTCGGCACAGACTGGAGGCTTAGGTCCCAGGTGTTTCCCAGATGTGACTTCAAGTTCAGTGGATAATTGCTTTGGAGGCCTCTCAGGAATCATAGCTAAAGTCCCGTCCCCTACTGTGTGACTTGCTTTGCTGAGACATTAGCTACTGTGACACATGCAAAGGCTGGGCAGTTGTTTGCGTTCTGGGACTTTGTGTTCTTGGAACAGCGCCTTTTAGACTCAGAGGCACCGGCTGGTAGCCACGTGTGGGCTCCATAAAACAATTAGAACCCAGGTGACAGGCCCACTGAGAGCCCAGACACACATCCCCAGGCTGACTGTCTCAGACCCGGAGATTGACACCCACCCTGCTCTGCCCTTCTCAAACTTGCCAGATTTCAGAACCAACAGTTAATGAAAAGGCTCTGGTCACCATGCCTAGCACTGTTCCTTATACAGCAGCCAAGATCTGAAACAGGCTACCTTATACAGAAGGCTGGCGTGACCGCGCCTAACCATGCTAGAAAAGTTAAGGAGGAAAGAAATCCAGTGGTGAGATTTTACTTATTTTTGGCAAAGGCCACAACTTTATAAACTGTGCAAATATGTGTGTATATTAATCACTGAGAAACTCTAAACTCCCTGAGGCAGTTCGAACAAAATGCACCAGTGGACCACACTGTAACAGCCAGACGTCTTAGGCTCTTGGATTAATCAACCGATTTTGGAGGGTCTGTATATTATGCTAGGCTGGTGGTGGTTCTCAACCTCTGCGTTGAAACCGCTTTCAGGGGGAAGGGGAAGTTGAACCACTCTCTTACAAGGGTCACATACCAGCTAGCCTGCATATCAGAGATTTACATTACAATTCATAGCAGTAGCAAAATCACAGTTATGAAGTAGCAATGAAAATAATTTATGGTTGGGCGTCAGCACACGTGAAGAACTGTGTTAAAGGGTCACCGCATCAGCAAGGTTGAGAGCCACTCTGCAGGGCAATGGGGAACTAACAGAGATTTAAAAACAAACAAACAAACAAGCAAACAAACAAACAAAAACCCTAAAATGATAAAGTACTCTAAGTAGCTTGCAGTTGGGTGGAGAGAAAGACATTAAGTAAGAAATTAGACATTAGGGGCCCGTGAGATAAAGGAACCTGATGCCTGGTGACCAAAATTTGACTCCCAAGACCCACCCCGAATCCACGTTACCCCGAAGTTATTCTCTGAGCACTACATCCCCACTGTGGCATGCCCCATACCATGTCCCACAAATAAATAAGTAAACATATATATTAAAAATTGTGTTGAAGGTAAAGTTGCAGAAGATCAGAAAGCAAGCACACCAGGGACTAAATATAGGATCTGTGGTCAGGGAAGGAGTTTTCATAAGAATGCTCTTCCGGGGCTGGGGTGGTGGCTCAGTGGTTAAGAGCATTGACTGCTCTTCCAGAGGTCCTGAGTTCAATTCCCAGCAACCACATGGTGGCTCACAACCATCTATAATGGGATCTGGTGCTCTCTTCTGGTGTGTCTGAAGACAGTGACAGTGTATCCATATATATAAAACAAATAAGTTAGTAAATAAAAAAAAAGTCCCCCCCCCAAAAAAATTCTCTTCCAGCAATATATGTGGGTAGAAACGGATATACACCGGATATACACCGGATATACACCGGATATACACCGTACCTGAGCTGAGAAAGCACCCTCGGGGGTTCCAGGAGGAAGATCAGAGAGCTGGAGCAGGCAGAGGGAGGAGTGGTCAGCAGAGGCAGAGGGACTAGGCAGGTGCCATGTTTCATCCTACAGGATGGCAGCCTGGGTGGCCCTGTGCTAGGCACAGGCTCTGGGGTGAGGCTCCTCTGTGAGGTGAGGTGAGTCCTCTTGCTGGACGGAATGGGTGCCTGCTGGGAGACCCACCCATCTTTACCTGCCATTGCTGTAGTAACAGTCGGGCTTCTGGACGGCTTCGAATCCATCGGGGTTCATGGAAGGCATGATGTGGATCCGGGTGCTGTCAATCAGATGCGTGATTTCCGGGTCTTTCCTGTAACTGCTCACCAGATAGTCGATCAGGTGGAGCAGCAGTTCTCGCCCTACAGTCTGCGTGCAAAAGAGGAATGCGGCGGTTATTATTATTAATACGTCAGGAATAAGAAAACGACTCCGCAAAGCACAGATCCCCCTGTAGGGGGTCTCGACATTTCATATCTTAGGTCAAAGTTTGTTTGGGAGACAACTGGTTTTCAAGTATACCCACAGGGGCAAGTGCCAGCTCACTGCCCGCCGCTGGGCGTTCTTTCCTGACAGTTCAGGCACTCATCTATCTGCTCTTGGTGTGTGTGTGTGTGTGTGTGTGTGTGTGTGTGTGTGTGCGCGTGTGTGTGTGTGAAGGAGTGAACCCAGAACAATGTAGACTTAAAAGAATTTGAAGTTCCTATCACGGTGGTTTTCATTTCCTTGCCTTCCAAGAGACAAGAACATGGCGCACGGGAAACCAAGCACCAGGTTAGAAACTAGATTTTTTTTTTTCTAGATAGGGTTTCTCTGTGTACTGGAACTCACTCTGTAGACCAGGCTGGCCTCCAACTCAGAAAACCACCCCCGGCTGATTTCCACATTCTTATGATCACGGATTGTAATCATTTGGATATCATCCACGTATAATCCAGTTTCTGCCACATGGATGCATTATACACACAGTGTTATTTACATTTTCTTTAAGCATGTTCATTTTTTTGTTTACTTTAAAAGTAGAACTTCGGGGATGGAGAGATGGCTCAGTGGTTACAAGCATTGGCTGCTCTTCCAGAGGACCCAGGTTTGATTCCCAGCACCCACATGGCAGCTCAAAACCATTTGTAACTCCAGTTTCAGGGAACTCAGTGTTCTCTTCTGACCTCTGCAGATACCATGCACTAATGTGGGACACAGACAGACGTGCAGGTAAAAGGCCCACACATAAATTAAAACTAATAATTAAAAAAAATGAAAGCAAAACCAAGTGATCCCAGTAGGTTGTCTTCTAACCTCTACATGTGAGCCCTCTGACACGTGTGCCCAAACACACACACACACACACACACACACACACACACACACACACAATCACACAATGTACACACCCTCTCTCAAGTACACAATAAATAATAACACATAATAAAGAAACTTAAAATATCAAATTCTCCATCTTGTTTTACTCTCTGGCTGATACATTAAATTCGACTAAATTAAATGGATTTTATATGCTGGAATACCACATATTTTATTCTAGATCCTTAAACTCTTTTTGTTTAATTTTAAATTGTTATTTTATATGTATGGCTGATTTTCTTACACGTATGCCTGAGCACTGTGCACATGTCTGGTAAAGTCAGAGGAGGGCATTGGATCCCCTGGAACAGGGCTCCAGACAGTTGTGAGCTGCTGACCTTGGTGCTGGGATTTGAACTCAGGACCTCTGGAAGAGCAGCCAGTTCTCTGCACTGCTAAGCCATCCCCCCAGGTTATTTTCCCCCTACCTCACCAGATATTTTAATTCCTCTTATTCTCTTTCCACAGGAATATTTGAGTGCTTAGAGGGATTTCCGAAAATATTAATGACAGCCGTTTTTGGTGATAGTCACTGGATGGCATCCCTCTGATTATTTTTTTAGTATTATTTTTTTAAACTGAAGAGAATCCATGTTGTCTTCATGGACTAAGGAAATAACAATTTTTTTCAGAGGAAGTAAATGTGTAACCCAAGAAGTATCCGTCTTAATATTTCAAAATAATTTCCCAAGGCTTAACTAAAGATGGTTTAAAAAAAAAATCTCATGAATATAGAGAAACAACCATGCATCATTTAGCTTTAAAAGGCCGAGGCAAACACACACATGTCTCAGAGGGAGTTAACCAAAATCCTCTTGTTGTTTTCTTCATTGGGCTACATTTGCTGTCCGTGTAATTTATGACAAATATAATTCAAATGTATTCTCTGCAGCCTGAGCGTAAACAGCTCAGCTACTCAGTCATGTTTTATGTATAAAACCCCCTCCCTCCTTTTTCTCTTAAATTTAAGGCTTGGAGCGTGAAACCTCAGATACTCAAACTTTAAGCATTTAGTGAAAAGGCTCCTTTCAGTGTAACCACACTGACTTCCTCGCCAGCTCAGACCTCTCATCAGGGTCCCCAGGAATGATGGCGGGCCCAACACTCCCCAACCCTGACTCAACTCAGAAGGCAGAAGACAAATTTCTTATCAGCTTAGTTCAACTCAGACAAGTGGAACTGGCCAGATAGGTACAAATGAGCCCAAGCCTCAGTCTACAAAGACTCTCCATTACGGGTACCAGTGACAGAACACAAACACACACACACACACACACACACACACACACACACACACACACACACACAAGCTGAACCCCTGGAAGCTGTTTTTAAATCGATCACTGGGTGTGGCAGTGCACACCTTTAACCCCTGCTGCTCCTGAGGCAGAAGCAGGCAGTTCTCTGTGAGTTCAAGGCCAACCTGATCTACATAGTCAGTTCTAGACCAGACAGGGCAACATTGTGAGACAAGGTCTCCAGAAAAGAAGAAAATAGAAACCAACCCAAAACAATGCTATGCAGCAAGGCAGCTGGGTGGCAACGAGTCTTGTCAATTTGGGTTGTTACAGGTTTAATTCATTTGTCCATTGTCTAGTCCTTACTGTTCAGTGCTGGCCCAAATATCTTACATACTTCCTCTGGCCTCCACATCTGAGTTCTGTGTGGCCCTATCACACTTGACATCCTTGTTGCTAACATGGGCTATAGTCCCCACACTAACCACCCTTCCCATTCATCCAGAGTAGGGAACCTGTTTGCCTCTTGACCCACAGACCCTCCTCTGGTCTATCTTGTCTAGCTTCTGGCACATCAGACATCCAGTAAACAATTGTTAATACATCACTGTTGATAAACCCATTACAAGATCAAAATTATTCTTTTGTTGTTGCTTGTTTGTTTTTTGAGACAGTGTATCTCTGTGTAGCCTTGACTGTCCTGGAACTCACTTTGTAGGCCAGGCTGGCCTGGAACTTGCAGACATGGATTTCTTCTGCCTCCTCATGGGCTATTATTGTTCTGCTTGATCAAGACTACTCTAAAAAACAACAGGGCCTGAGGCGCTGAGGGGAAACCTACAAGTGATAAATTTAGTCAAAAGACTTTCAGTGTTGAACAGGTTTTGCAGAGAGAGAGTGGATTGTCCTGCCTATGGCACGAACTCTGGGATAGCTGGTCACGTTAGCCCGGAGAGGCGGAGAAAAGGCTGATCAGGCGAGCAGTCTAACTGACACGTACTTAAAGTCAGATACTCCACCTGGAAGAATCATTAATTCTGTCTAAATCCCCAAAGAATCTACTCTCCAAAACCACATTGCCTACATGAGAATGCAGGACAGTAATAGGGAGAGAGAGAGAGAGAGAGAGAGAGAGAGAGAGAGAGAGAGAGAGAGAGAGAGAGAGAGAGAGAGAGAGAGAGAATCTGTGAAGCCCACACTTGAAAGGACAAATTTTAGTTTTTGGTTTTGTTTTAATAAACGTGAAACCCTGAACATTGGTCTACACATATTCCAGGCTGTCTTAGTTTATTTTCTATCGCTTGTGATAAACTCCATCACCAAAGACAATTTGGGGAAGAAAGGTTCTAACTTGTCTTTATTAGGCCCTCAGAGACCACAACCAGAGGTGAGACATAAAAGGTTTTGACCGTGTGTCAGATCCCCAACTCGGAACACAGGAGGGCTTTCTCGGTCATCCCTCCACCCTCGAGCAGTTCTCAGCATTCCTTAAAGACTCCCGATGAACCAGAGAGACTGGGTTTGATAGGACACGGTGACTCCGCAAAGACAAAGGCCAAACGTTTGTCAAGGTTCACGGAAAGGGGCTAGCATAGCTGAGCAGGTAGGGCAAAGACCCCTGCTCCTCTCTGGAAGTTTTGAATCTGACGAGCAGCAGTGACCTCTGAATCCTCCAGGAAGTCAATAAGTAACTCCTTGTCTGTTAGCATTCTAGGCTCCGCCCCACAGTTACCTGGCAACAGCCTGATAGGCCTGACCCACTATTAAAGGGGCTGCTTGGCCCCCCCCCCTCGCTCGTTCTCTTGCTCCTCTCTTGCTCTTGCTTTCACTCCCCCCCACAACCTCCACACGCTCATGGCCTCTCTCTCTCTCTCTCTCTCTCTCCCCCTCCCTTCCTGCCCTCCTTTCTCCCTCTCTCTCTCTCTCTCTCTCTCTCTCTCTCTGCCTCCACTATCCTCTTAACTCCCCTCCCCATGCCTTTAATAAACTATTCTATACTATACAGTTGTGTGGCTGGTTCCTCACGTCGGCATGGGCTCGCTGGGGCACCCCCTTCGCCCATACCTCACCACACCCCCAATGAACATATTCTACTTCTTTTTATAAACACATCACTGTCTCTTATTAAAAATGGATTCCAGGGGCCCTTGATCCATAGACTAGATACCAAAAGGAAAAGGAAGTCTGGGCTGCTGTGTGTGACACAGCTGTTCATTAAAAGCAGTTTGGAAAAGACTCCCAGCAACAAAGTCTATTAAAGAAACAGTCCACAATGATTAAAGAGGAAACAAAACAAAATTCTTTAACGCACCCCACATCAGGTTCCTTTCTTACCAGCACGTATTTGCATTTTTAACTGGGGCTGCAAGAAGCATTTTTTCAGCAGGACGGGTTGGGCGACATACTTGGCAAGGGCTGGCTGTGTGTGTCACAAAGGGTGGAGCTAGGTCCTATGGAACCAGAGCTTGAAGAGGTTAAATCAGGTCAAGCGTTGACTAGCGCATCACACCTCAGCCATGGCAAAGTGCGAATCATTTGGCAACCGGCAGGTTCTTCGTCCTGCCATATGTACCGACTGAAATTCCTAAAAGCTAAAAGCACCTTAGATAGGGTGCTTTATACATGCCCTGTCAATTTTCTTCACTCTGGGAAGCTCCTGGGAGCTACCAACCCTTCCTCAGTCGTGTGGCACCCTGGGATGTAGAAAACTGAACGTATCTAGCAAAAGCAAAGAGAGGAAGGCAGCCTCTCCAGCCCTGCTGGGCTTGCTGGTTGGTTCTGTCAACTTGACACGAGCTAAGGTCACCTGGGAAGAGGGAACCGGAGAGGAGTTAGGTGCCTCCATTAGGCTGGCCTGTAGGCAAGGCTGTAGGGCATTTTCTGGATTAATGATTGGCGTGGGAGGGCCCAGCCCATTGTGGGCGGAGCTAACCATAGAAAGGTGGTGCTGGGAAGACTGGGAGCTGTGAGCTTCAGTTCCTGCCCTGACTTTCCTTAAATGACCTGAAATAAACCTCTTTCCCCAACTAGTTGCTTTTGGTCATGGTCATTATCATTACGAGAGAAAGCAAAACTGGGACACCAGCTGGTTTTTTGTAAGATTGGTTTAAAAAAAGGTATTTTGCGTAACAAAATAAAAACAGGGTTCATCTCCTCTAATTTGGAAAAGGCTCATACTAAGGAGTCTAAGTGTCGCGATCCCATGATGGGTTGGAAAGAACTCTGTGTGCATCCACACTTGAATCCTGAAAGCACTGCTCTGACAAACAGCCACACCACGGGCTGGAGGAACAGCCAAGATATGAAATACTTCCCTAGAAAGCATGAGACCTGTGCTCGCTTCGGCAGCACATATACTAAAATTGGAACGATACAGAGAAGATTAGCATGGCCCCTGCGCAAGGATGACACGCAAATTCGTGAAGCGTTCCATATTTTTTTAAAGAAGATCTCAGAAGATGGAAAGATCTCCCATGCTCATGGATTGGCAGGATCAATATAGTAAAAATGGCTATCTTGCCAAAAGCAATCTACAGATTCAATGCAATCCCCATCAAAATTCCAACTCAATTCTTCAACGAATTAGAAAGGGCAATCGGCAGATTCATCTGGAATAACAAAAAACCTAGGATAGCAAAAACTCTTCTCAAGGATAAAAGAACCTCTGGTGGAATCACCATGCCGGACCTAAAACTGTACTACAGAGCAACTGTGATAAAAACTGCATGGTACTGGTATAGCGACAGACAAGTAGACCAATGGAACAGAATTGAAGACCCAGAGATGAACCCACACACCTATGGTAACTTGATCTTTGACAAGGGAGCTAAAACCATCCAGTGGAAAAAAGACAGCATTTTCAACAAATGGTGCTGGCACAACTGGCTGTTATCATGTAGAAGATTGCGAATTGATCCATTTAATCTCCTTGTACTAAGGTCAAATCTAAGTGGATTAAGGAACTCCACATAAAACCAGAGACACTGAAACTTATAGAGGAGAAAATGGGGAAAAGCCTTGAAGATATGGGCACAGGGGAAAAGTTCCTGAATAGAACAGCAATGGCTTGTGCTGTAAGATCGAGAATTGATAAATGGGACCTCATAAAATTGCAGAGCTTCTGCAAGGCAAAAGACACCGTCAATAAGACAAAAGACCACCAACAGATTGGGAAAGGATCTTTACCTATCCCAAATCGGATAGGGGACTAATATCCAATATATATAAAGAACTCAAGAAGGTGGACTCCATAAAATCAAATAACCCCATTAAAAAATGGGGCTCAGAACTGAACAAAGAATTCTCACCTGAGGAATACTGAATGGCAGAGAAGCACCTGAAAAAATGTTCAACATCCTTAATCATCAGGGAAATGCAAATCAAAACAACCCTGAGATTCCACCTCACACCAGTCAGAATGGCTAAGATGAAAAATTCAGGTGACAGCAGATGCTGTCGAGGATGTGGAGAAAGAGGAACACTCCTCCATTGTTGGTGGGATTGCAAGCTTGTACAACCACTCTGGAAATCAGTCTGGCGGTTCCTCAGAAAATTGGACATAGTACTACCGGAGGATCCCACAATACCTCTCCTGGGCATATATCCAGAAGATGTCCCAACTGGTAAGAAGGACACATGCTCCACTATGTTCATAGCAGCCTTATTTATAATAGCCAGAAGCTGGAAAGAATCCAGATGCCCCTCAACAGAGGAATGGATACAGAAAATGTGGTACATTTACACAATGGAGTACTACTTGCTAAACAATTGGCTAAACGCATGAAACTCAAGAAGAACAAAGACCAAAGTGTGGACACTTGGCCCCTTCTTAGAATTGGGAACAAAACACCCATGGAAGGAGTTACAGAGACAAAATTTGGAGCTGTGACAAAAGGATGGACCATCTTGTGATTGCCATATCCAGGGATCCATCCCATAATCAGCTTCCAAACGCTGACACCATTGCATACACTAGCAAGATTTTTCTGAAAGGACCCAGGTGTAGCTGTCTCTTGTGAGACTATGCCGGGGCCTAGCAAACACAGAAGTGGATGCTCACAGTCAGCTATTGGATGGATCACAGGGCCCCCAATGGAGGAGCTAGAGAAAGTACCCAAGGAGCTAAAGGGAACTGCAACCCTATAGGTGGAACAACAATATGAACTAACCAGTACCCCGGAGCTCTTGACTCTAGCTGCATATGTATCAAAAGATGGCCTAGTCGGCCATCACTGGAAAGAGAGGCCCATTGGACTTGCAAACTTTATATGCCCCAGTACAGGGGAACGCCAGGGCCAAAAAGGGGGAGTGGGTGGGTAGAGGAGTGGGGGTGGGTGGGTATGGGGGACTTTTGGGATAGCTTTGGGAAATATAAATGAGGAAAATACCTAATAAAAAAAAAGAAAAGAAAACATGAGACCTGGGCTTCCGTCCCCAGCAACATAAACATGTAAAGTTTAAATTAAGATTTAAATTGAAAATTAAAAACTAAAAAAGCCAGGTGCTGGGAGTCTGGACAGCTATTGATGTCTTCTCGTTGTTTTGAGTTCAAGTACAACAGAGCCGCTCCCCCCCCCCCCCCCCATTTCCTAAATGGCGACAGGAGACAGGAAACCAACCCAGAAAGTAGCAGAGGCAGCTCAGAGAGCCCCAACACCAAAGCAGCTCGGTTACTCTCTCAGGGGACCCAACATATAGTCACGTGATCTGATGCTGTTGGAGCTGGCTCCCCCAATTTCCTCTCTGGCCCTTGTTGCTTGACTACAAAGCATGATACTCGTCCAGGCTTTCTCGCCTGGTGTTGACTCAGACCTGACTGGCAAAGTTTCTCTCAGACATTCAGGCAGGGTACTTACCTCATCTCCGTGCATATTCGCCACGTATTTGAATTCTGGAATCCCGACTCTGTGTTCCTTTGGAGTCTGCCCCACAACGAGAACCCACAGGTTTCTACCTTCACAGGGAAGAAGGAAAGAAAAAAATAAATTATCTCATAAAATGGCAAATGAACTCTGAGAGAATAGGAAGAGAGGGAGGGGCGCTTCTCCCTCCTGGAGACTTTACAATTTCACGGTGACTTACGTGCCTGTGACTAACGTTTTCACTCGTTATTCAGAGTGAAGAGAAACTCAACCTCATAGAAACATTTCTTATTCTAGAATATAATTGAAAGGATCAGCGGGCTAGGTTACACTGATTTTCAAAGCGTTTATATACAGTGTTCTGGGATCGGAGCATGGGAACAGTCGTGCTAAAACATACAATTATATAGCGAAATCACAATTGATGGTTGCCTGGAAGGGTGTCATGTAAGTTAAAAAAAAAAAAAAAAAAACCTAAGTAAAACCAGAAAGAACAACAAAACTTGTAGTTCAGGAGGGAGATTATGTTTTAAGTAACAAATCGTAGGTCTTGTTTTCAAGTGCTGATGTGACAGACCCTGGCTGTACCTTCTGTGTTCTGTTTTTCCAGTGGTGCGGAGTTCAGCCCAAGGCTCTGCGCCCCAGCCATGGATGTGCTGTGTCGTGGGGTCCACTGAGGCCTGTCTCCTCTTACCCTTTTTTGTGGCAATTTCTTAAAGTCTTGTTAATTTTATGTGTATGAGTGTTTGTTTGCATGTATGTATGTATGTATGTATGTATGTATGTATGTATGTATACCTCTTGTCTGTCTGGTGCCGGAGGAAGTCAGAGGAAGGTTTTGGACGCCTGGAACAGGAGTTACAGATGGTTGTGAGCTGCCATGTGCATGCTGGGAATTGAACCCTGGTCCTCTGGAAGAACAATGAGTGTTCTTAACTACTGAGACATCTCTCCAGCCCCTCTCTTTGGTGTTTTGAGCCTAGCCTGGCCTCCAACTAACAAGCCTTCTACTGAGGCCTCCAAAGTCCCGGGGTGACAGGTAGACCTGCCATGCCTGGCATTGGTTGTGCCTTTGATACTATTGAGTTCTGTGCCAGAAACCACAGCCCAACCTAACAGTGCCAAGGAAAGCCTGCAAGTCCCTTTCAGCCACAGACTGCAAGTCAGGCAAGCAGGGGCAGAAACAAGATCGCCGAGACCGTGCTTGGGGCACATTACATCGGGCGCTCAGCTTTACGTAATCTTAAATATTTTCTTGTCATGAGCCACTGAGATGCACTGCCAACCAAACTTTACAATAGAGGTAATAGTATGCAGTCTTCTATGATCACGCAGCCAAGTAAGAGGCTATGATCTGATTCCCAGAGTGAAGAGTTGAATCCTGTGGCCTGTTTGACTCCAATTCTACTATTCCTCCTACCAACAAAAGACTTGTCTTGGGGGCTGGAGAAGATGGCTCAGCGGTTAAGAGCACTGACTGCTCTTCCAAAGGTCCTGAGTTCAAATCCCAGCAACCACATGGTGGCTCACAACCACCTGTAATGGGATCTGATGCCCTCTTCTGGTGTGTCTGAAGACAGCTACAATGTATTCATATAAATAAAATAAATAAATTTTAAGAAAAAAAAAAAAAGACTTGTCTTTCAAGAGGCTTAATTTCCAAGCTGGTGACAAAGTTAAGAAGTCAAGCCAGGCACAGTGGTGCATGGTTGAAATCTTAGCACTCAGGAGACTGAGGCAGAATTGCCATGAGTTCAAGGACAGTCTGAGCTACATAAGCAAGTACCAGACAAGCCAAGGTCATATAGCCAAACCCTGCCTTAATACTCTTAAGCCCAAATTAAGAAATTCCTTTTGATTTTAAAATTGTTTAGCTCTTTTAATGCAGTCTCAGAGACTGATACACACACACACACACACACACACACACACACACACACACTTCACATATGTGTGATAACTGTGCTATGTGTAGAGTTTCAGAGCCTAGGAAAGAAGTTTAATAGCAACAAATGGGCTAATGGGTGTCTGCAGATTTCCAGCCCTATGTTCAGTCAGGGACAGGTAGGGGCAGAGGGACGGGACACTCAAGGTCCTGAGGGGCCGAGGGGGAGGAACCACACACTGGACTCATCGTTTTCAGCATTTATTCATAATTAATTGGAATAACACTGTAGGGAGCTCTGTCATGACAGGGCAATGCTTTCAACTCAGTAAAACTGCAAGGATCCTTAGACAATACTTAGTAGCTAATTAATAGTTCCCGCCCTATGTACAGTTCTCTCAATCTCGTGGGTTTTGTTTTTTTTTTTTTTGAGTCTGCCCATCTCTGCCTCCCAGGTGCTGGGATTAAAGACGTGCACCACCATGCCCAGCTTTTTTCCTCTTGTTTTCAGAATTCTCCATTCATTTGCTCATTCACATTCATCCATCCATTTACTCTCAATCAAGTTGTTGAAGGCCGCTCTATCTAGTCACCTACCCTAACTCAGAGTATACAAGTAAGTCATGATCTACGTCATGGGGGGTACTGGGAATTAAGTCCAACATGCTAAGCCTGTGTTCTCCTATTGAGTTATGCCTGCAGCCCCTACATTTTTGATCTAGTGAAGAGAGTAATATGTAAATACAATCCCACCTACGTGACCTATATAACAATAGAGAGGTGTGTAGGGTCCTGTTGTTTGTGGGGAATCAAAGAAGGGTTAACTTCTCCCTGCAGGAAACTGTAACACACTCTAAGGAGGTGGGGCTCCACATCGGTGGCTTCCAAACAGGCTTCTATAGGAACAGGATTCTATAGGATGACTGGGTTTGCTGTGTGGAGAGGGACATTCTCCAGCCCATCATTTCTGCACCAGAAATCAGTTACCCCCCCCCCCAACCCTGGTCACGTGGAACTTCAGTCCTACAAAGTTAAAACATTGTTATGGGAAACAAAGTTTTTTTTAATGGGCTGCTAATCATGATTCTTTGAGTTTGTTCCGGGAAATCCTTTTTCGTAATTATTCACGTTTTCAAAGCCAGATAATTACAGATTTGTATTGCGCATATATAGCCTTGTTCCTTATGGTCAAAGAGAGAAGAATCAACATCCTGTCAACAACATATTTGTCGGCTGTTGTTCATGATTTCAAGTCTACAGCTGCCAGCGGGTCACATGCAGGATGGCAGATGACAACAGACTTCTATTGAAATGGAACCCCAATATTACTTAGTTTGGGGGTGGGGGGGGAGAGGACAAACCAGTCAAGCATAAAAGCAATAAAATACCGTGGGAAACTCAATCCCCCCCTTAGCATGGGTGACCTCAGAGTGAACTAACTGTAAGATAAGAAGCTGACCTTGAGTGACTCCAATGGCACCAAGTCGGAGACCAAAAACCATGCAGTCTCCTGAAGAATGCACAACACCTTTGGAAACGAGGGCCCTCTTAAAGGGCTTCAACCCCCCCTCTCCACCATCACCGGCTCTCTAGCTTGGACCAAGTAAGCAAAGGGAAGACAAAACATTTGCTTTTAACCGTTTAGTTGCCAAGGTAAGAACTCATTTAAGCAAGATCGTTATTTTCCCTGTAAAATTGGAAATACTTTTATTCCCTCCAAAGTTCTACCTAATAACCGGTGTGCTCAAGAGATCTGAAGCTAGGCAGGCAAGATACTAAAAGTGATTGCTCTGTGAGTCTGACCTAATCAATCCCTGGCACACATGGTGGAAGGAACAACCAAATCTTTCTCTTTACCACCAAGCAAATGAAACCTGGATTCAAGATATTTCTTGGTTTCTATTCTCTCTTTTTCCCAGGCTCTGTGGCATTTGCTTTGGTGTCCCCAGCTCCCTCTCACTTTGGGCCTGCAGGCAACCTTCCTGACTTCCATAGGGAAGTGCTCTGGTGCTGTGGAACCAGGGATGGCTCTGCTTGCAGGGTCTGGATGACCCTAGTTCCATGTGTGCTGTTCTTGGCATAGTAGAGCAACCACTAGATTGCCTCTTTTCCAACACTGATAACTCCACAAAAAGGAATTCTATGAAATTTCTTCCAAAAAATTACTTCACAGATATTGCACCTCAGAGTTTACACACACGTGCACGTACACAGTCACACACACACACACACACACACACACACACACACACACACACACACACGAACTGGACAGCAAAGATGTTGGCTAACCTACAGATATGAGACCAAGTTGCAAGCAGCTGTGAAGCTGCTGGCTGGGGGAACCAACTCACTTGTGAATCCTGATATGAACTTCGAAATAAAATCAGACACAATGTTCATCGTGCAAACAATCACCCTGCACACAGCTTCACTTTCACCTTTGCTCGCTCACAAGTGTTTGTAGCTGTCTCTCGCGAGCCTGGCATCAGGTCAGCTGAGACAGATGCGAGCCACTAACTGATCCCAGTGTTTGGAAACACACTCAAGTCTGTTTCACACACCGCTCCCATCATTGAATAAAATGATGTCGCCGTGACTTGGGGGAGTGGTCACAGAGACTGGATCATAAAAGCCACTTGCTTTATCTACCATGGATCCTATAGCGTTAGGAGAGGGCCCCATCCTTCAACAGCATACTGGACTACCAAGGTTCTGCTCCTTCCTGCCTTGAGTATCCCACTCGGTGCCACAAACCACAGTCTTTGTTACGTGTTGCACTCTGAAGAGCCAGAATGCATGGATAGCGTGACCACTGTGGCCAGCTTCCATTCAAGGCTCAAGAAAAACTCCCTTTCCACTTAACCTCCTCCTCTTTCCTGCTGTCTCCCCTCCTTTCTTTCCCATCTCCTCCCTTCCCACCATTTTAATTTTTGAAACAGGCTTTCTCCGTGGAGCCCTGGCTGGCCTAGAACTTGCTCTGCATTGATTGAATTTGGGGCAACCATTCTTCCTTAGTACAGTCCTGGCACATACACTGTAATAGAGGATCAATAAATACTTGCTGAATACAGACAAGCGACTCAATTAACAAACAAATCAGGGGAGGTCCACTAGAGCTGAGGCCACACCCTACTCAGAAATTAGGTGGTGGATTTTCTCTTTTTGGTTTTTTTTTTCCCCCAATATGATGGAAACCCCTGTGACCTGCCAACAACGTGCCCACTGGGATGGGCTCTGGAAGGAAGTCAATTTCCTAGATCAGTTCCAGAGTAGATGGACCTTCTTGGAGTACTTCCATAAAAGAAAGTGCCAAAGTCCAAAGCCCACATCTGGTTTCAGGTTAGACTCTGCCAGCTGAAGGATGGGGTTTCATCTGCTCCCACTCTCTGTCCCCATGGGTGGAATGTTTTTGTATCAGACCAGAGGAACATCAAAGCTGGGCTCCATTTTATTTCTTGATGAACAGGTGATAAGGTGGTGCCTTTCCTTTTTTTTTTTTTTTTTTTTTTTTTTTTTTTTTTGGTTTTTCGAGACAGGGTTTCTCTGTATAGCCCTGGCTGTCCTGGAACTCACTTTGTAGACCAGGCTGGCCTCAAACTCAGAAATCCACCTGCCTCTGCCTCCTGAGTGCTGGGATTAAAGGCACACGCCACCACACCCGGTGGCCTTTCTACTTTTATTTGTTTTTAAAAAAAACAAAACTAGACGTCAAATCCAGGGCTTTGTGAGTGCTGTACTGACAAGTGGTTAGTTAGTAGCAAGAATCCTACCTCTGAGCTATTCCTCCATCCTGACTGTACATTTTTAATTGAAGAAGGCAAAGAGAGGGGATGAATTGGCTTGGGTGCATCTTCTTTTTCTGATTTCAATGTGGTTAAGACTCCTAGCACACAGGAGAGTGTATCAGTGAGAGGCAACCCAAACAGGATCCCGTCTTCTTCACCTTGCGATCTTCTCCCCCTACCCGCTTTGCTCTCCTCCTACACACAGCAAACGGAAAAGTATACACGTAAAACAAGTTTTTAGGGGTTGGAGAGATGGCTCAGCGGTTAAGAGCACTGACTGCTCCTCTGGAGATCCTGAGTTCAAATCCCAGCAACCACATGGTGGCTCACAACCACCCGTAATTAGGTCTAATGCCCTCTTCTGGTGTGTCTGAAGTCAGCTACAGTGTACTTACATGTAATAAGTAACTAAATCTTTAAAACAACAACAACAAAAAAGTTTTCAAAAACTAGACACAAAATCGTCACATCAACCATCATAATTTCTCTTTTATTTTTTTCCTAGCCTTTTTTTTTTCTTCTCACAGAGACAGGAAACTTGTTTTTAAATCCCCAAAGCTAAAAAAAAATCTCTAGAGGTTTTATACTATAAAAAGCCCCAGCTTCCCGTATTGGTCCCTTGGGTGAGAGATAACATAATCTGCCTGTCTTTTTTAAAGGACAGGTCAGTCATAATGAGAAGTTGGAACAACTTCTTGAAGTGCAAACAAGTATGTAAAGAGATTTCTTAATTGTCCCTTTGAATTTTTTTGCTGCTGGGGCTGAATCCAGGACCTCACATATGCTAAGCACACGCTGGACCACACATGCCTGACACCGCCAGCCTCTTGGATTTGAAAAGATGTAGCATTTGAAAAGATGCTACAATGTATCGTCCTTTGGGAGTTCCCTTTTATACAGCAGAAGCATTCTGTTTCAATGATGTCAGGCAGGTCGGATCCAGGATGTACTAACCAACCAGCCTCCAAAGATACAACATGAAGGACAGTGGGCAGCCCGAGAAACAGCTTTAAGATAATGGTAGTGATTGACTGGTGGTCAAGATATTAAGCTAGTTAACAGTGGTCACTATGCAGCTCAGGGCTCCAAAGGACCAGGTCCTGTCCTGACCCACAGGACTAGGGTCGTTACTGTTTGATCAGGACCTCTTTTTTTTTTAATTTTTAGATTTATTTATTTATTTATTTATTTATTTATTTATTTATTTATTTATTATATGTAAGTACACTGTAGCTGTCTTCAGACACTCCAGAAGAGGGAGTCAGATCTCCTTATGGATGGTTGTGAGCCACCATGTGGTTGCTGGGATTTGAACTCAGGACCTTCGGAAGAGCAGTCGGGTGCTCTTACCCACTGAGCCATCTCACCAGCCCCCCGATCAGGACCTCTTATTTTTAAAAGAGTATATGCTTAAAAACAAACAAACTTCTTTTTAAATTAAAGCAATTACATCATTTCTTCTTCTGCTTCTTCAGAACCTCTAAGCCCTCCCCACCGTATTTTATCTCAAATTCATGGCCTCTTTTTCTTTGATCAATATTAAAATTCTACCATGCTTATATGTGTATCGTTTCACTTGATATGTATACCATATCACTTGGTATTAGATAACCGACAGGGGCTCCTCCTTAGGGAAGACTATTTTTCTCATTCTCAGCCTTCTTAGGTTGTCTGTAGTTCCTGTCCAGCAGTGTTGCTCAGTAAGGTTCCCCCCTTTCAAGTTCGAGTGTCTCTTGGTGTCATCCTTGTCTAGGTCTTATCTAGGCAACCATATTGCTGAGATTTCATGGGTACTGTTTCCCATCTCAAAGCACGTTTCTCATTCCTCCAGCTCTTACAATCTTTCTGCCCCCTCTTCTTCAATGATTCCCAAGCCTTGCATGCAGGAGTTGCCATAGAGATGTATTGGGGCCGGGCACCACAGGCTCCCTTGTTCTCTGCACTCTGGTTGGTTGTGGTTTTCTGTAACGGTCTCCATCTGTTGCAAAGTGGAGTGTCTTTGATGATGCATTGCTTCCTTGCCAGTTCTGACTACAATCTCAACTATTTGATTTGACGACTGCTTGTGTTCTGTTCTGTTGAATTCTTCTCTTGGGGGATCGCAAGAACTGAGAGACTACCGTGGAAGCTGAGACCAGAAGAAACTGGGGGATCTCCCTCCCCATGGCAGTGATGTCGTGGTCCTTCTAGTTTGACTGGTGTTCCTCTCTGTTCTCTCTCCCCCTCCCCCATCTCTCTCATTACTATAGTGAGGGACAGAGACTTGCACGCCACAGTGCATGAACATGCAGAGGATATGGGCAACCGTGTGGGGGTGGTCTCCCTCCACCTTTCATGGGACCCAGAGGTGGAGCTCTGGTTTCTAGGCTCACAGGGCAAGTCCCTTTACCTGCTGAGCCATCTCACCAGCTGCCCACTGGCGTTCTTATTTCAGACTGGTGTCTATAGGTGCAAACTGTTCTAATTTATGACTAGGTTCATTTCAAGCCACTAATCCTCCCCTGAAAAAGTGTGTATTTGGGGTCTGCCCATCCTTGTTGATATTTATTTTTATTAGAAGAACTTTAACTTGCAAGTTTCCCTGGAAGCTGCTCTGAAGAGGAACCCGACTATTCTTGCGTTCCTCCTTCCTGAGTTTGGGCCATAAAGTCTTTCACTCTAAGGTCAGGCAAGCCAGAGTCTTGAATGAAGGCTGGTGAACTTCCAGAACAAGCAGGGAGTCTAAAGTTGCCAAAATGCGATTCCTTTAAGGACCAACTTAGAACACTCGATGGATTACGAAAGATGGACTTCTTTTTTTTGTTTTGTTTTGTTTTTCTGGATTGTGTTTGCAGTGCCTAGGAAGGAACCAGAGTCACGTGCATGTGAGGTAAGCACCCCATCACTGAGCCACACCCCATCACTGAGCCACACCCCATCACTGAGCCACACCCCATCACTGAGCCACATCTCCATCACTGAGCCACACCCCATCACTGAGCCACATCTCCATCACTGAGCCACACCCCATCACTGAGCCACATCTCCATCACTGAGCCACACCCCATCACTGAGCCACATCTCCATCACTGAGCCACACCCCATCACTGAGCCACACCCCATCACTGAGGCATATCTCCATCACTGAGCCACATCTCCATCTCCATCCTTGTTTGTTTTTGAGACAACAAACTGTCATTGTGCAGCTCAGACTGGCCTGGTCCCCGGAACCCTCGTGCCTCTCCCCACAGTGCTGAGGTTATAGGCATCCACCATCGTGACTTGTGCCCTTCTTCCATCTTGATCTCTATCTAAGTAGATCACTTGTTTGGTAAGTACGTCAAACCTGTATCAGGGTGGCACGCCATCTGCCTCCAAACAGCATCTTTGATCCCTTTGATCCTGCACAGTTAGTTAGGCACGGCACATTCCTGAATGAAGCGCACTGGATCTAAACCTGCACTGCCAGCCTCAAGAACCTGCTGTCACTTGTTAGCCATGTGACGTGTGACAAGATGCTTCATCTCCTTGATCACTTTCCTTATCGATGTTGGGGGATTAAGAGAATTAGTACTTCATGGAGTTGTGCTACTTCACCTAATCCTCCTGATCCTTGAAACACTGCGAGTAAGCTGTCCTTAGCGTGCTCAAGGCTGTGAGTTCGAGTTCCAGCACCACACAAGGGAGAGCAACTATAACAAACGCAGCAAAACCACAGTAAGCACGAGCTTGTTAAAAGACAAAGTTCAGGGCTGGAGAGATGGCTCAGCGGTTAAGAGCACTGACTGCTCTTCCAGGGGTCCTGAGTTCAAATCCCAGCAACCACATGGTAGCTTGAAATCATCTATAAAAGGTGATTCAATGCCCTTTTCTGGTACATCTGGAGACAGTGTACTCATATCATAAAATAAATAAGTAGACTCTCCTGTATAGTGCCTCCGAGCAATTAAGGTAAGGTATCCAGTATAAACAGCGTCTGAATCATATGATGGAGACCTTGGCCAGCAGTCAGCGGAACCACGCATGCCAAAGGAAATCTGCCCTTCAGTTTGAATAGACCAACACTCACGGAAGTGCACAAGAAGGAAAATAGAGGGGGCTGTTCTTTAAGAAACGTGTTTTTCCAAAGGCCTTAACAAAACAAATATTGCAAGATATTTCACACCTCTTGGTCAACTGAATTTACACTTTAAACTCATCCAGAATTTCCAGGGCGTGATGCCCAACCTAGAAGAGGTGAGCACACATCACTGGGAGGGCGGGGCCGGAAGATAAGTCACCCTACTGGCTGTGTTGGGCCACTAGTCACAAACATCTTACAACACTTTCTCACCTGGCCTGCTTCTGAAGCGATGGAGGTGACCTTGCAGATTTAATGATCTCAATGCTAATGAGGCGGGAAGCCCAAGCCGAGAGCTTGTAGATAGGAGGTGGCTCATTAGGAACTATTAGGAAAGTTGGGTCAATATGAACTGGTCAACGTGGACACAAAGCAAAGGGATTGTCCTAGATTATGAGGCTGGAGAGATGGCTCATGGGGTAAGAGCACTGCCTGCTTTTCCAGAGGACGTCCATTCCCAAGACCCACATGGCTACTCAAGACTGTCTGAACTCCGATTCCAGAGCATCCAACACCCTCTTCTGGCCTTCACAGGGCACGCACATAGGAGTACACAGACATACATATAGGCAAATACCCATAAAATTAAAAAAAATAATCCTGACAGAAAAAGTTTCAAAAGCACTGTTAGAACCACACAAAACCTTAATAATGCAGGATGCTGTTTGTTATTATTGAACTGTTATATTGTGTTTCTTAGTTTAAAGATGATACATTGTGACTAGGTGGAAGCTACGTTTAGAAGGAGACATGTGCTAAAATATTTAAGGGGATGCACACACTATTTACTGCTTCTAATAATTCAGCAAAATCAATAAAGCTCAGCCAAGCGGTGGTGGCTCCCACCTTTAATAGCAGCATGGCAGAGGCAGAGGCAGAGGCAGAGGCAGAGGCAGAGGCAGAGGCAGAGGCAGAGGCAGAGGCAGAGGCAGAGGCAGAGGCAGAGGCAGAGGCAGAGGCAGATCTCTGAGTCTGAGGCCTCCTGCTTTACAAAGTGAGTTTCCAGACAACCAGGGCTACACAGAGAAGATCTGTCTCAAAAAAACAAAACAAAAACAAACAAACAAAAAAAACCCAAAAAAACAAAAACAAAAAGAAAAGAAAAGAAAAAAAATCAATAGAACTCATAAGAGACAAAGTAGATTTGACAAAAAAATATTAACATGGGGTGGGTCTGTGTGACATTTGGTACTTTTGCCTTTTTTCCTATAGGGCTAAAAATAAACAAAAGGTTTGAGGAATCATGAAAGAGAAAAGATGGGAGAATATACGTGCCTAGGCCACGTCTGATAATCCAGGACACAGAAAGAACTCTGGAGACTTGACATGAAGAAGTCCAATCACTCGGCAGGTGTGGTGACACATTCCTATAAATCCCAGACTTTGGGGTCAGAGACAAGAGGATCAGGAGCTTGAGACAGCTCCTCAGCCACACAGGAAACTTGAAATCCTGGACTGCATGAGACCATGTGCGATGGTTTGAATATGTTTGAATATGCTTGGCCCAGGGAGTGGCCCTGTTGGAGTAGGTGTGTCACTGTGGGTGTGGGCTTTAATACCCCTGTCCTAGCTGCCTGGAAGCCAGTATCCTGCTAGCAGCCTTCAGATGAAGATGTAGAACTCTCAGTTCCTGCACCATGCCTGCCTGGATGCTGCCATGCTTCCCACCTTGATAATAATGGACTGAACCTCTGAACCTATAAGCCAGCCCCAGTTAAGTGCTGTCCTTAAGAGTTGCCTTGGTCATGGTGTCTGTTTACATTAGTAAAACCCTAACTAAGACACTATGTCTCAAAATAAAGCACATGGCTAAAAAGTGAGTCAAAGATTTTGTAGATACCTCACCAAGAAAATTACGCAAAGGCCAGGTGATTAACATAAGAATTAAGAGAACCCCGTGTCACTAATGGGGCAATCCCAGCCTCTTGGAGACTAAAGTGGGAGGATCTGTTGATCCCAGGAGCTTGAGACTGGTCTGGGCAACATAACACAATCCCTATTTCAAAAAACAAGGCACAACAAAATACAAATAATAACAACAGGAACAGTAAAAAGGAGTTGGCTAAGTATAGGTGCTGGCCAGCTCTGTCATGACCTCCCACATCTCCCTCCAAATGTAGCTTCTGATGAGGGGAAAATGTAAGTGCTGCCTACTCTCTGGTTGATACTTTCACTCTCGTGTGTGACAGGGCTTCGTGTTACCACCCGAGATAGTCACCTTTCTCAGGACAAAGAACTCGAGTCTTTGGAAACAAAGTATGAACTTCATCACTTTCCCTGTCCCACAGAAGCAAAGACTGCTGCGCCGGTGACACCAGGCTCAACACAAAGCCACTGCTTTCTAGAGAGTCTGAGTCTAGTTTCTTTTGTGTCTGTAAGAGCTTGGAAATCTTGCTTACATCTGTAATAAAGTTCCCTAAGCATCCTGGACAAAACTCAAACTTACTTTGGTAGTGACCGATCAGACTGTAACTTCAGTGACACCAGCGTCAACCTGCAATTGCGGCTTTTGCTCTGTATGTTTAACGGAGCAAGGCCGCATGCTAAGGCCAAGTTGAACCATCGGCAGGAAGACCCAAGGTGGCATGGGCCACCCCCACAGAGGTTTTAAGGTCAGAAAATCTGCCACGCCCATCTCGGTAGCTTCATCGTGTGATTAGTTGTATCTCAGATCGGCTTCTGCCTTACAATGTGTTGAGAAACGCCATCTCAGGAGGGAGATGCAGGCAGGCGGTGGCTGTCAGCCAGCTGAACGCTCCCGCCCACTCAAGCATATCTTATTTCCATCTGAGCTTGTACTCATTTAATTAACAATTCACACCCGAAGGACAGAAGGCGGCTTGGTCCTGCGGCACACTGCTCACTGGCAGGCTATGCTCAAGAAAGAATGGGCCACGAGCCAGACGTATGGCCCACTATTGACTAAGTCAATGGTCTAAGTCAGGCCTCTGGGATGATAAAGAAACTGTGGTAGTGAGTCCCCCAAATCATAAGGAGCCATTTCAGACACACTCTTCACTTGATCTTAGCCAAAAGGCTGAGAAGCGATTCCAGACACACTCTTAACCATGTTAGATTCTTTAATCATGGGCTAAGGGAGTCCTGGTTTATGTCAAACTCATTGGCATAATCAGAACTTTTATTATTGTGGTACAAAGTCTCACTATGCAGCCACAGACTCATGGTGTAGACCAGGCTGGTCTTGAACTCATGATTTTTCTGACTCTGCCTCCTGCAATCACAGGTCTGTGCCACCATGCCTGGTTCAGTCACAACTTTGTACTGTCCCTTGCAGTCCTTGGTGACCAGCCTTTATCCCTTCACAGTGACTCTTGGCCTCAGTGAAGTAGAAGAGATCTGTGGACCTGGGTCACAATCAGGCTGTCTTCGTCGCCTTACCAAACCATTCAACCAAATGGTGGCCTGCAAGGATGGGGCAGATTCTTGGGCAGGGGCAGGCAGGAGGATGGGTTAAGGTTTTCTCGTGGCTCTCCAGGCTAGCAGTGGTCCCCAACTGCATTCCTAATAGAGCAATGCCTGGTGTGATGGTTTGTATATGCTCGGCCCAGGGAATAGCACTATTAGGAGGTGTGGCCTTGTTGGAGTAGGTGTGTCACTGTGGGTGTGGGCTTTAAGACCCTCATTCTAGCTGCCTGGAAGTCAGTATTCTCCTAGCAGCCTTCAGGTGAAGATGTAGAACTCTCAGCTCCTCTTGCACTATGCCTGCCTGGATGCTGCCATGTTCTCGCCTTGATGATACTGGACTGAACCTCTGAACCTGTAAGCCAGCCCCAAGTAAATGTTGTCCTTATAAGATTTGCCTTGGTCATGGTGTCTGTTCACAGCAGTCAAACCCTAACTGAGATACATGGAGACACACCCAAGCATCATGCAGAAAGAGACCAGCTCTAAAAAAACAGAGATAAGGTATTATTCAAGCCACCATCCATCCAACATGCATCTAAGTGGGCATGAAGAGCCACGAAGAGGCCCAGAGGGAAGACTGGGAAGCAGCCCAACCAAAGCTTTTGCACTTACGTGGAATGTGAGGGAGGCAAGTGGATGAAGACTAATGTGATAGCTGTACACGCGTGCTTCCCTCTAACAGAGACACAATCCGAGAGAATTGTCAGACCTGGCTTGTGTTTGAAAGATGGGGAGGTCTTAAAACATCTCTCATGGGTTGGCATGAAGAGGAGTCCAAGAAATCTGCTTGCAGGCATTTTTATGTAGGGCTTCTGCACTGTTGTGCAATTACCTTTCAAATCATGAGTGAAATGATACATGAACAGATATTCTGTAACGTGGGTTCAGTCTTTCTTAGAGGGTTCTCTGCTTACAAGGCCCTGTGTCTAGTCGGGGCAAGCAGCTGGGTGGTAGTTTCAGTCAGCAGCAGCTGTGTGGGTTAATTGATTTTATTAAGTCGGTGGGGGAGGAGGGTATGCTGGAGGTACTTGAGGCGAATGGGAATGATCGTATTTCATGTTTGAAATTCTCTAGGAATAAATTTTAAAAACTGAAAATTCAAATTATATCCCGGAGAAACGAAATTTCTAATCTACCTTTGAGAGGCAGATTTTTTTTGGGGGGAGGGGGTTTGAGACAGGGTTTCTTTGTATAGCCCTGGCTGTCCTGGAACTCACTCTGTAGACCAGGCTGGCCTCGAACTCAGAAATCCGCCTGCCTCTGCCTCCCAAGTGCTGGGATTAAAGGCGTGCGCCACCACGTCTGGCTTGAGAGGCAGAATTAGTGTAGCACGCCAAGATCCGAAAATTTACATTTTTTTGCCTACTTAATGTATACAAGCGTCCATTTTAAGAAAATAAATTTAACTTGCATGTTAAGAAAAAGAGGTTGACAGAGCTAACGTTCCAAAGGCTCTTAGCGCAGGGCCTGGTACACGCAGCGCTGAGCAAATGTGTTGGTTGTATAGCTTGGCCGGGGCCTCCAAACTCAGTGTCACAGACACTGAGGGTCACAGCGTCCAATGTCAGAGGAAGAAAGGAAGGGTGGCTTGGGCAAATGAGAGTCGGACTCAGCCACCTTTAGAGCATCACCCACCCAGCTCCTGTCTGCTTGTTACTCATGCTTCTGCTACAGGACACGATCTTTCTAGAATCTAAAGAAAATATCAGCTAACACGTTTAAAGACTCTCACAGGTCTTGCCTTTTCCAGGCAGAACGAATGGAAGCAGACAGAGTTAACCCAGGCTGGGATATTTTTTCGAATAGGGTATTAACTCAAGTTCACCTTTGTCCAGGTGATGGACTGAAAGCCTGGAGCCATTACAACCTCAATCTACTGCTTAGACCACAGCCTCATACCCCACCCTTCCCCCTCTTCTCCTCCCAGACAGCATGCCTTATCCTTTCTCTCTCCTAAACACCATTCCTTGCATTTCTTTTCAAACTCCTCATGGTTCTTTCTGCGTATGAAAGTCACAGATACTTGAGAGTGTGAGCATTCATATAAGCATATGCTATGGGATGTGAAATCTGCTGACACGCCACGCTAAGAGATTCCTGATGGACTTAGGCAGTAAAACGAAGCTATAAAAAACACCGGACTATGTTTATGACCTGGGGGTGAAGGTGACTTTTTAAAAACCGATACACGGAATGTAATAGCTTACAGAAAAAGCCTGCTGAACGGGAACTTCGGCAAATCAGAAAGCCTACACAGGGCAAAAAATAGTACAAAACAAAATCCACTAGACAAGCCACAGAATAGATGAAAATATCTGCTGCATTTGTTACAGAGGGCGGAAGAAAGCCTACAGGTTAGTACACAAATGAGGGAAATCACAAGAAAATGGACACAGGCAACAGACTGAAGGTTGGGGCCTCAAGGGTAGTAACTGCGCATGTCCTGTTGCTGGATAATGAGAAAACTCACCCACTCTCAATTTCAGTCATAAAAACGGCATTTAGAAGTGGAGGGATTTTTATTCCTAAAATGGGGAAAGGTTCAAGTGTTAGTTAGGATGTGGGACAAATGTACATCTCACGTGGTGCTCAGAGCACAAGCGCATGTCTTTACATCAAGAATCTACCATGTGAGTGTACAATGCATGCGCGGGGTTCTGATTTAGAGATGCCCACCTGGGACATTAAAGAGCACCCGTGCTTGTCCAAAGGTCCCCATCACAGCATCCATCTGAAATATCTAAGAGCTGTAAACAACCTGAATGCTCAGCACTGTGGCATAGTTAAATAGATCATGATAGAAATCACAGAGCTGAGTAATTACAGAGCAGTTTAGAATAATGAGATTGGTTATCTGCCGACCAACATCAGGGGAAGGGGCGGGCTTCACAGTGGTTATTGTTAGGAGCCCCACAAGAACACCAAGCTGTACTACCATAACACGTAACAGAGGACCAAGGTCAGACACATGCAGGATACCTGATCTCTGTGAGCAACGTTGTTAGTTGATTCTGTGGGCCAAGTCCTTGTGGTGTCCTTGACCCCTCTAAGCCTCAGTCTTTGGTCAGCAAGAGGTTATCTTACATTTTTCTCTTAACCTGCTCTTGTCCCCACCTTCAGTACACAGGGCAAAGCTTTCTCCCTCCAGCTAACGCCACCCCCCACAGTGATGAGAACGTAGCTACTTGTGTGAACGGAAACCCCCTTTCCAGGATGCAGAGGGGCTCCTACACGCCAGCACTGCACTAGTATCGACTCCCAAATTGGGAAGGTGTTGTAGCCTCTGTCCTGTCTATCAGATGGCTTTTGACTTGAGCACCAGCCTTGCCCCAGGGGACCAGAATTCCTAGTATCTGGATGCCACTGGTTCCTGGTGGCTCTCACTCCCTTCCCTATTCCACCTTGTCCCTCCCCGTGACTTGTCTACACCAGAAGCTCAGTTGAGAGAAGAGGCCCCTGAGCGCAGGCAGCTAGAGAGAGGGGGTTAAGTGGGTGAGCACAGGATCTTTGGCCTAACGATCCCAGGTGATCTCTCAAGTCATGTTATTTGGCTAGGTATAAGGCTACATTCAGTATTTTCAACCCTCTTGTTTTGACCAAGTCTGGGGGCTCCGGACCTTGTTAAGTGTCACAGGTACACCGGGCATGGTGGCGAACGCCTTTAATCCCAACACTCGGGAGGCAGAGGCAGGCGGATTTCTGAGTTCGAGGCCAGCCTGGTCTACAAAGTGAGTTCCAGGACAGTGACAGCCAAGAGCTACACAGAGAAACCCTGTCTCGAAAAATAAAAAAAAAAAAAAAGAAAAAAAAAAGTGTCACAGGTACTTGTCTCAGCTAGAATGCTACGTCTCGAAGCACAGGGACTCATATCACTTGGGCACCCTCCAGAGTGTTCCCACTCAGTAACTTGTTGATAGGATAGTACAGGACCAGTTTGCTCCTGATGGCAAAGATGCCAAGTCAATGTAGTATTTTTTCAAGATACTCAGCGCAGGAGTGGAGCCAATATCTCAGTAAGGTCTCAGGTGGAAACCCAAGGTAGACAGATTAAGATGAGCTAATCTGGCTCTGGGAGAGGGTCCCTACGGGCTCCTGTCTCCTCACCTAGGAAGGGAGCCCAGCTCACCTCAATGGAAGCCTCCAGGTCCTAAAGACCTATTTGAAAACTGGATCTGGGGCTCTAAATCCCGACATGACTCCTATCTTTACCCTAACTCACTTTCCCTTAGCCTCAGTTTCTCGTCTGGAAAATGGGCATGGCAGTATCTCATTCGCAAGAGTGAGGATTTAAGTTCTCGTACACACTCAGCATTTAGCAAAGCAGGCCAGTCTCATTACTAACCATCACATATCCATTTTATTCCTACGGACGTCATTTCCCAAGGGCAAAGAATGGAATGTCCGACGGAAGCAGTTCCCTGGGGACCACGAATTCCTCCAATTTTAGCGAGGAGTCAAGTCTTTTCCGTACCTAACCGCCGTTCTTTGGACATTTTGTTTTTCAAAAAATAAAGGGCACAATGACAAAAACATCCCTAACTGTATTTTCTAGTCAAAGCGGATTAAGATTCTGTGGACGCTAAGATGCCCTGGGCTAAATCCTCCTCCTGGACAGTTCACAGAAGGGCAGCCTCGTCTCTGGCACTCAAGGTGGGAACTGCCTCTTGTATTGCTGGTCAGACCTCAGTCTCGGCACTGGCACCAACCAGCTATGTAAGCAAGCGAGGTTTCCAGTCTCCGTCACGTGGGATTCCTCCTGCGTCACGTGGGATTCCTCTACCCCTGCAGGTCTGCCTAGGGGCTGGGGTTCTGCTATCCTCTCCCCCGGCAGGTCTGCCCAGGGGCTGGGGCTCTGGGAATCCGCTTGCCTGAGAAGCTTTTCTGACCTTTACCGAGCACCCCAGGGGCCAGAGCTGGGATCACAGTCCAGCAACAAGGCTTTCCTACCACTGCAGCAGGAATTCAGCGCCCTCGGCTGTAGTTCTGAAAGGAAGCTCGGGTTTTGTTCTTTATATCCGCCTGGAAAGGTTCTGCAAGATAGCAGGGGCCCAATGAACAACTATGGATTAAACGGGTTCATAAGTGAATTGCCAAAATGCATTTTGGCTAATGAACCAAACCTGTTGGTAACTAAGATCTAATCTGGTAGAAAATGAATACACACACACACACACACACACACACACACACACACACACACCACACACACATAGACACACACACATTCTTTTTTGGTGGGGAGGGGTTGAGACAGGGTTTGTCTGTGTGGCCCTGGCTGTCCTGGAACTCACTCTGTAGACCAGGCTGTCCTCGAACTCAGAAATCTGTTTGCCTCTGCCCCTGAAGTGCTGGGACTAAAGGCGTGCGCCACCACTGTCCAGCATATATATTATTCTTATAAAGGGTCAACAAACAAATTGAGTTTGATCCACACGGTGGAAAGAAGCAATCCTGAAAAGCTGACCCCGACCTCCACACTAAGACTAGCACACATAGAGTGGGGAGATAAAATTAATTCTAGAAAATAACCTTTTACATTATAAAATTGCTAAAAATTTGTTTTTCCGATCGAAGAAATGCACCGGTCACCTTCCCCTCAGGCATAAAGCCCAGATGGTCGTGTCTCCTTTGGATGAACCAAGGATGGCTGACACAGCACGGTTAAGACCCTCAGTCCACACGCCTTCCGGTCTCCCCTTGGCCACAGCGAGCTTCTTTTGTTCCTCCAGGTTGATGGCTCCTTCAGCCCCAGGCCCACGGTCTGCCCTGCCTTTCCTGTTGCTCCTGGCTGACCATCCTTTTCTTTCCCGTTACCCTCTGCTGCCCCCACAGAACTAATCATATCTGTTTACTAGTTGTCTTGCTTTTCTCCTGTTCTTCCAATCCTTTCAGGGCAGGGGTTGTGTCTAATGTCTTTACCTCTATATTTCTAGGCTCTGAATTTTAGGTACTGAACTGCTAAAAGCAACCCAGTCTGTAAACAGAAAAATGGAATTTTAGTAACTACAGTTTGGGTTATATGACTTAAGTTTATGGCTCTCAGTTTTGACTCCCAGCAACATTTAATATTAACCATGACCTTGAGAGGAAATGGTTGTCACCGTCAAGTCTGCCTTTCTTGGTTCTTGCTTATCTTTGGGAACACCTGCAGTCCTGTCAATGACCCTGAACCAAAAGGAACACTGCAGTCCTGAACTGTGTGCTAGTTTCATTCTTTCTGTGTCCTGAACCCACCCCAAGGCAGTGGGTCAGGATAAGAGCGTGGTTTACAATGATGGAGTGCATAGCTGGTACTACACTCCTGCGGACAGTCAAACTGAACTGTGAACTCCGCGGCTTCTTCGTTGGGCTTCCCTGAATGGAGGGATTGTTCACGTGTCTCTGTGGTTTACAGCTGGTTGGGAACAAGTCCCTGAGGGGGGCAGAACCTGTGCTCACTCTCTTGCCACCATAGCCTGAGCCTGCTGCTTCTGCGCCGGGCCCTTGCTGCACGCTCAGCCTCGGGGAGGAGCTTAGTTTGACTTAACACAGTCCTTCCAGAAAATCCCCGGTGGAAGTCCCGTGACCCTGGGTACCTCCTGCGTCCTGTTTAAAAATCCCTGGTGGTGGCAGTCACGTGACCTTGGGTGCCTCCACCGTCCTGTGGCACGACTCTTAGGGTCCGTTCCCTTCCCCCCTCCCCGCCCCCCACGGTCTCCATCCTGATTTCATTTCCCCTCCTTTGCTGGCTCCTGGCTCTACCAGACTATAAGCGTTGGGCTAGCCTTCAGCTCTGTTCTAGCCTTTTCTCGGTCCTCAGTCTCTTGTAGGGTAGTTTCGCTCTTCTCAGGGCTGCTGATATCGGCAGTAGATGATCACCGAGTTCATTTTCACAGCCAAACTTCTCCTGAGTGCCATTTACATAAACCCCCTCCGAAGCCCAGCTGAAGATCTGCTGAGGACTTGAAGATTAAGTAAGCTGTTTAAATCAGAGGCTTGTTTTGTTTGGGCTTGAGGTAGGGACTCACCATGTAGCCCAGGCTGGCCTGGAACTCACTATGTGGATGGAGCCTGCTTTGAATTCACAGAGATGCTCCTGGCTCTGCCTCCCAAGTGCTGCTGGGAGTAAAGGCGTGTGTCACCATGCCCGGCCTTTGTGTCTGAGCTCCTGAAATCACCCCAGAACTGGTCTCTACTAGTTTTCTCTGTCTTAATAGATAACATGAATGCTCTGAGCTGCCAAAGCACGTAGCCTCAGGGTTAAAGCATTTGCTCCAGGGTCATCTTTCATTTTTCTCTCTTCCTCACATTTCCAGTCCTTCTGGTAGCACATGCCACTGGTTCTGTTTCAAGAACAAATCTCCAAAGCCCGGCGTGGTGGCGCACACCTTTAATCCCAGCACTCGGGAGGCAGAGGCAGGCGAATTTCTGAGTTCAAGGCCAGCCTGGTCTACAGAGTGAGTTCCAGGACAGCCAGGGCTATACAGAAAAACCCTGTTGTGGAAAAAAAAAATCTCACTATGGGTGTGCTGAGATCACAGGAGCACTCCTGGCTTTGGTGCGTTCTACGAAGTCCTCCGACTTTCACAGCAATCACTTTACAAACAGAGAGCTTCCTAGCCCTGACGAGCAACCTTTATGAGCAACCCTTATGTTCCTTTTTGTTGGCTTCCCCCTGTTAGCAAGTGTGAGATAGCCAGGCAGACTCTATCCAACCATTCTTAATTTATTATGGGCCTGCACAGAGAGGACTGGCCCTTGCTTTCCATCAAGAATCAATTGGCCAGGGGTTGGAGGGATGGCTCAGCAATTAAGAGCACCGACTGCTCTTCCAGAGGTTCTGAGTTCAATTCCCAGCAACCACATGGTGGCTCACAACCATCTGTAATGGGGTCAGGTGTCCTCTTCTGGTGTGTCTGAAGAGAGCAATGGTGCTGTACTCATATGCATAAAATAAATAAATTCAAAAAAAAAAAAGAATCAATTGGCCACGGGGCTTTCTACATAAGAGACCTGGAAGTCTCTGCAAATGCTGTGTTGTGCTAGGACATCTCACCACTGCCTGAAAACCTTTACAAGTAAGATTTGCTATGCGACTGGAGTGAATGAGGCATTTCCTAATTTCCTTTCTGTTTCTCACAAGTTGGAGGCAACTGTGCAGACCTGTAAATTATCATTATTACACTTGACTCCAAAGGAGCGAGAGGAAAAAGAAAGGAATTGCCCTCAACTGAACAAGCCCTTTGTGAAATCTGACTCTGTCTTCAGTGTTATCAGCAAGGTGGAAATGAATCTTCCTTTGGAATACAGGAAAGCTCTGCGACACAGCCACACAACACACATGTATCTGTACATCCCACGCGACAATGCCCACATTCTCACAAAAGTCAGTGTCTCCCACTGAAAAGGACTTTTAAAATAGTCATCCTCTCCTAACGCCCTTCTGGTCAGTGTGTGTGGGAGAATTAGGGGCAAAAGAGGGAACAAAACCACCCTAGTATTGTTCTGAATACCAACTGGTGAATAATTCAATTACATTGTTTACAGTCCAAAAGATGCTAAGAGTCCTTTGGCTTCCTTCAGGGCCTTCTGAGCTAAGATGTGACTATGGTACTCAGTTCCCCACAAATTATATTACTGAAACTGTCCTGCAGGAGCAATGGTGTTCTAAGACACCTGGGCCCCTCCCTTTGGCTATCAGACTGTTGAAACAAAGAACCCCAAGGAATTGGAATTTCTGTAAAGAACCTAATGATGGTTAAGGGGGTTGGGGGAGAGGTAAGGCTGACGCTGGTGCCAGCTAGAGGAAACGAAGCTTGTCTCCAGGAAAGAGAGCTCGCAGCCCTCTGCATCCCAGAGTTCTTCCCTTGGCTCTGTCCTCCCCCCACCCCCACCTTTGCTGAGTTCTGTAATTTGAACGTCTTCTTTTCTATGCTGGTGTATAACACATATGTTTTCATAACACATTTTTGTGCATAGTTTCAAGAGAACCAATCTAACATTCAAACTGCACTAAAAGGAGAAATAAAGACTATATAAAATATGATGCCAAATTATAAAAAGCTCTCGAGATGACTCTGCCAAAGGCGAAGAGAAAGTCAGTCACGGACTGGGAGGATGTGAAAATCTCTCTCGATTAAGCCAAGAGCAAAAAACAATGTAAGTTGCTGTCAGTTTATCTACAGCCGAGTTCCTGAAAAGTTCAGTATGGGTTAAAACTGTGAGGGGAGGTTTTGTACATCAAACCTTGTTTCGGGTTTAGACACTTGATAGGCCTCTCATCTATGGAAGTAGTTAACAACTGAATGGATCAATCTTTCCCCATGTGTGACTGTTCCATGCTTCACCCGCCTCCCACAGTCCTGAGCTGAGATCCAAATCTTCCCTTCATTTTCCCCAAACATCCTCCAGGGGGTGGTGCTGTCCTCAGTGAGAATCCTCTTTAGCTCAAGGTCTCACGCTCAAGATGGCAGTCCCCAGACTGTGTGCTGGTCACAGTCACCCTCTTCCCTTTGCTTCATAATCCAAGAACGTGAGCATCTGAGCAAGGAGAGTGAGCAAGGAGAGTGAGCAAGGAGAGTGAGCAAGGAGAGTGAGCAAGGAGAGTGAGCAAGGAGAGTGAGCAAGGAGAGTGAACAAGGAGAGTGAGCAAGGAGAGTGAGCAAAGAGAGTGAGCAAGGAGAGTGAACAAGGAGAGTGAGCAAGGAGAGTGAGCAAGGAGAGTGAGCAAGGAGAGTGAGCAAGGAGAGTGAACAAGGAGAGTGAGCAAGGAGAGTGAACAAGGAGAGTGAGCAAGGAGAGTGAGCAAGGAGAGTGAACAAGGAGAGTGAGCAAGGAGAGTGAGCAAGGAGAGTGAGCAAGGAGAGTGAGCAAGGAGAGTGAGCAAGGAGAGTGAACAAGGAGAGTGAGCAAGGAGAGTGAGCAAGGAGAGTGAGCAAGGAGAGTGAGCAAGGAGAGTTAACAAGGAGAGTGAGCAAGGAGAGTGAGCAAGGAGAGTGAGCAAGGAGAGTGAGCAAGGAGAGTGAACAAGGAGAGTGAGCAAGGAGAGTGAGCAAGGAGAGTGAGCAAGGAGAGTGAGCAAGGAGAGTGAGCAAGGAGAGTGAGCAAGGAGAGTGAGCAAGGAGAGTGAGCAAGGAGAGTGAGCCAGCTGTACCAAAAGAGGGGATTCAAGGTACGTGGATGAAGCCATGGACACCAGAAAGGGACCAAAGAATTCTACTGGGGCTCATGCCACACATGAAGGATGTTTTATACCCTTGTCAACCCTTCAAACCACAGGATTCAGGGGTAAAGGGGACAAGTGGAAGAGCAGGGTAGGGCCAAGACCAGAAGAGGAGAGCTGGGAAAACCTTACTAGCAAAAAGGCTGCCGCATCAGACCTTGGCCCAAGGTAGGGTTTGATTGTTTGTAGTCAAGCCTCTGTTACAAAAATGGAAAACTTATTTAATCCCAATTCTTATTTGAAAAGGATTTAGAGAGAGAGAGAGAGAGAGAGAGAGAGAGAGAGAGAGTGTGTGTTGTGTTGTGTAGGTACCCTCAGAAGCCAGAAGAGGGCATCATACCCTCTAGAGTTGGAGTTACAGGCCATTGTGAACCACCTTATAGGTACTGGGAACTGGGGTCTGATCCTCTGGAAGGGCAACAAAGCCATTTTCCCAGCTCCATTTCTTTATACATAAATCAACGTGGAGATTGCATGCCAAGTGTTGTATGCTGTTGTTAGAATGATTAGGCCTTTTCCTGTCTCCTTCTGTCTCTGTCTGTCTGTCTGTCTGTCTGTCTCACACACACACACACACACACACACACACACACACACACACACACACACTCTGGCAGGTAGACATGAAAGTTATTTAATGTTGGCTCTCATAATTACTTTTTAAAGTCTCAGAAGTATTTCTGTCTAGAGTATTTGCGCCTTTAATCCCAGCACTCGGGAGGCAGAGGCAGGCGGATTTCTGAGTTCGAGGCCAGTCAGTTCACTCGCCTCCCACAGTCCTGAGCTGAGATCCAAATCTTCCCTTCATTTTCCCCAAACAACCTCCAAGGGGTGATGCTGTCCTCAGTGAGAATCCTCTTTAGCTCAAGGTCTCACACTCAAAGATGGCAGTCCCCAGACTGTGTGCTGGTCAGTCACCTGGTCTACAGAGTGAGTTCCAGGACAGCCAGGGCTACACAGAGAAACCCTGTCTCAAAAAACCAAAAAGATCCTGGCTATAAATGAAGCAAGATAAGATGCTACTTTACTCTTTGGGTAGCCTCTGTCCCAATTCCCACTTAAAATATTATACTAAAAAGCCAAAGGATGTATAACACATTTTCTTACATTTGAAAAATGCATATTTTCAAGGTCCACAAATAGTTTCAGAACAAGGTTTTGTTAGATTTCTTAAAGGGAAATGCCTACTCAGTTTAGCTGATTTTAAATCACACACATGGACAGTGAGAGTCCAAATTCCAAGGTTTCAGGGTTTGTTCTGAGATTCGGTCCTGGATCTGTCGATATTTCCATCACTTTGTACAGGAGCTCAAGCAAATTGGTTTTTGGAAGCATGTTTGGAAAATGAGCAGAATGTGAAGAAAAACATCAGTTGCGCTCAAATCTTTCATACATGGCTCACACCTCCCTCCCAACACTCCAGGAGAAACCACTAGCTTAAACCTGTACAGTCAAGGGCAGGAGAGTGTGAGAGAGTGTTGTGAGCTCACTCTCTGCCCTGTGGGAGCAAGAATCTAAGCCAATTCTGGGGAGATTTCTGGACACCTGAGAAGGCACGCAGGCTCCAGCCGACCTGTGGAAGTTAAGTTCCTGGAGAAACAAACAAGAGAAATAAATTCTTCCTTATGCTTCAACCACAACGAAACACTGTCTCAAAACAAAACAACGAAAAGCTACTGTGATGATATCATAAGCAGTATTTTAGAGTTTCTCCCCTTAATATACATTTTTTGAGAAATTATAAGCCAATAATAGATCAAATTTTTTTATTACTTTTAAAACTTGTGTACAATCCACGCATGCCACAGTACATAAGTGGAAATCAAAAGACAACTTATAGAGGTGGTTTCTTTCCTTCCACCACATGAGTCCCAGGAATCAAACTGTCGGGTCAGGCTTGGCAGTAAGCACAGTTACTGGTCAAGCCATCTCACGGGCCCAATTTTAAATTATCTTTAAAAGGCTGTGTGCGGTGCCTTGCAAATGTAACCCCGTCTGTGTAGGCAGAGACAGGAGGGTCCCTGGGCTCATTGCCAGGTAGTCTTGCCAAATAATGGCGAGCTCCAACTTCAGTGAAAGACTCTGTCTCAAACATAAGGTGGAAAGCAATAGAGGAAGACACTCTGTTCACCTCTGGCCTCTGTATGCACTCACACATGCGCGTGTGTACACATGATTCAAACTCAAGTTTGCTACTCTTCCAAACACATCCCTCCCTTCTCTTTAGAGAAGCATTTTGCCACAGCTGGCAATGGTCAGAGGGTATTGAGTTTATTTGTAAATCTTTTCTGTTATGTGCAGTGCTGTGGTGAACATCCTCACAGCTAAGACAGCAATGTCTGAGCACAGGCTTCGGAACCACGGTGCCCAAGTTTGACTTCTAGATCCTCAGCTTTGTAACTACACTCACAACTCCATCACTGTGACAGCTGAGGTAGGACCACGAGATTAGGCAAGCCTGTATACTCTATAGTAAGTTCAAGGCCAACCTGAGTTACTTTTAAAACCCTGTTTTACTGGGTGGTAGTGGTGGTACACATCTTTAATCCTAGCTAGCACACAAGAGGCAGAGGCAGGCAGATCGCTGTGAGTTTAAAGTCAGTCTGGTCTACAGAGTGAGTTCTAGCCCACCCAAGGCTACAGAGAAACACTGTCTCAAAACAAAACAAACAATCAAAAACCCTGTTTTAAAATGGGTGTGGTGGTGGTGGCACATGCTTTTAATTCCAGAACTTGGGAGGCAGAGGCAGGAGAATCTCTGTGAGTTCAAGGCCAGCCTGACACAGTGAGTTCTGTTCCAGGACAGCAAGGGCTACCCAGGACAGACAGTGAGACCCTGTCTCAAAATAACAAACAAAACAAGCAAGGGGCTGTAAAGATGGCTCAGCGGTTAAGAGTGCCAACTGCTCTTCCGAAGGGCGAAGGATGTGAATTCAAATCCCAGCAACCACATGATGGCTCACAACCACCTGTAATGAGATCTGATGCCCTCTTCTGGGGTGTCTGAAGACAGCTACAGTGAGCAAGCAGGGCCGGAGCAAGAAAAACTGTCTGAAGACAGTTACAGTATACTTATGTATAATAAAGAAATAACTCATTAAAAAAAAAACGAATGGAAAATAAACAAAACAAAACAACAAACTCCAGAGCCAAAACCCTATTTCAGGAAACCAAAACCAAACCAAAACAAAACACCCTCCTACAAAAAGAAAAAAAAAAAACAACCCACCAAGCAATAGTCCTAAACTGGTTTAGTGAGATGCAGATGGCCAAGCCTGAGAAATTAGTAATAAATACATTTGTATCTGAAGGAGGATACCTGATAGCAAGGGACAGATGAGATATGTCTGTTTGCTCAACAAATTATGCAATTCATGAACACACACACACACATACACACACATACACACACATATACACATACACACACACATACACACACACACATATACACGCATACACGTACACACACATACACACACATACACACACATACACACACACATACATACACACACACATACACACACATACATACACACACACACACACACACACACACACACACACACACACACACACATACACACACACCACTGACAGTGAATATTGTGCCCTGGTCCACTTGGTACTGCTTTTCTCGTTTTTCACCTAAGATTTTTCTACACCATGTCAACAAGTTTTAAGGATGCCTTCAAAACCTAGAGTCAAATATGGCTCATCTACTATGTCTAAATCTAGGTTAAAAGTAAATTTGTGCTCAAATGTGTAGGTTTCAATTTTTTTTTTAAGTAAAAGTTCAGGGCTGGAAAGACAGCTCACTGGTTAAGAGCACTGGCTGCTTCTCTAGAGGACCCACATCAAGTTCCCAGCACCCACGCGGAAGCTGCTATTGTTGGAACCTCAGTTCCAGGGAGATATGATGCCCTCTTTGGATTCTGTAGACAAAGCATGCATGTACACTAATGCATGTATGTAAGATATGTATCGATGGATTTATATCATCATTTATAACAGAATCAGAAAGTATTCCAACGTCCCAACATGGGGAATGACTAACAAAACACACATAATCAGAGTCTAAAACCAAGAGAATTCATCAGCTGTCTGAAATCATATTTCCTAAAAATAAATATTAAAGTAGTGTGCAGTGGGGAAGGAAGTAAAATTCATAACTGCAGTAATGGAAACATGACAGAGACTCACAAAACCCAAGGTGCACTGGTGCGCTTGCCCAATTAGCCATTATTTCCTCGTCCGGGTGAGGCTGCCCATATTAATAGCGGTAAAAAGTAAATAAAGACAACCAGGGTAAACCCCATGTGCTAAGTACACATACCTCACACCGGAGGGCAAATGTCCGGGAAAGAGCGCCATCAAGAATCACCACACCTCAGTGATCACACTAAAATTCAGGGACACCTTGGCAACCGGGTGTCAATCATAGGTGTACAGTTTGACCTACCCTGGAACCTAACGGTAGATTTGGGATTTTTTTCCCCCCTAATCCAAGTAATTACTTAGAGATGCATACACAGCACAAGTATCTGGCTGCTGGTGCCAGCTTTATTTCTTACACCACAGTCCCTTCATCCTTTAACCACTGAAGCGCATACAAGGTTAAAGATAAAGATCAAGTAAGTCTACTGGCTTCCATTCACTCTTCCCGAGGTTTGAGTTCAGGTGAGCAGGCGGCTCGCAGGCGGACAGTCTCATACATCTGTCCTAAGAACCTTGTGTTTGAAAACACAAAAGCACACGAGTCCTGTGGTACTTGGACTAACAGCATCCCATCACCTTGGTAGTTACAAAATGATTGAACAATAACAGCAAGTTAGTTGCGATGTACATTTCTTTTATATTAATTAGTATTCTTAGACCTTCTTTTTCTGTTTGTTTCTTTCGAGACAGGGTTTCTCTGTATAGCCCTGGCTGTCCTGGAACTCACTCTGTAGATCAGGCTGGCCTCGAACTCAGAAATCCCAAGTGTTGGGATTAAAGGCAGGCACCACCACTGCCTGGCTTCTTAGATCCTTTAAATTTGCTCTACTCTAGCCCTTGGATAAATTATTTTAAGAGACTCAATCTAGATGCTGATTCAAGATATAACTTTCCATATAACTAACCTCCATACTTGGGGTTTGTGGTGATCAGAGGATTTCAGATTATTTCCTTTTTTTTTTAAGATTTATTCATTAAATGTATATGAGTACACCATTGCTCTCTTCAGACACACCAGAAGAGGGCGTTGGATCCCATTACAGATGGTTATGAGCCACCATGTGGTTGCTGGGATTTGAACTCAGGACCTTCAGAAGAGCAATCAGTGCTCTTAACCGCTGAGCCATCTCTCCAGCCCTTAGATGATTTCTGACACCAACTCTGGCAATGCTGCTTCAAAATAAAGCTTCTATTACACAGTCAAAGCTGTTTTTATTGCATTTTTAATATTTCTCTGTAATACAAGAACTGAACCATGACATTAACAGTTATGAGAAGTGACTGGTTGCTTAGTAATGTGGTTATGAGACTTCCAGTCGAGTCAAGAGATCAGTGCTAAACTGCAGGTCAGAACTTTTGAACACAACTTCCACAGCTGAGCCAAACTGCATGAACTTCAGGGCTCTTTCATTCCAGGCATTAAGTTTTCTGGTAACCACTTTTGTGAGAATCAGCGTAGTAACAAAAGATTAGGAGATGATGCTAGCTGCTAAATTTATTTGCCCCACCCAAAATGATCAGGTGCAGGTCCTGGCTAAAACTTCACCCTCTATGGCTAGCAGGTTAGGTTAACGATACAATGCGGAACACAAATGAGGTCTTGAGTTTTATCTCCAGGAGCTAGCTAGCTAGATGGATGGATGGATAGAATCGCCATCTAGGTAACTCGACCAAAATTCTTAACTTCTTGGATCCCCATCTACTCTCTCCACTAAGAATATATAGTTTCAAAAGTAAAGCAGACTAAGTGATACATTTGCAAATGCTAAGGAGATCATTCGTTGTGACTTACTACCAAGCAGGTGTATCCTTCAAAAACAGCCTTTAGACATAGACCTACATTTTCTCATAACTTTAAGCTATCGGGTTAATCACATATGTGTAGAACTCGACAAAAGTATGGCACTGTCTAGTTTTAAAATGACCTGAGGAATCCGTAGTTAACAGTCACAATCAGTATGCAAGGAAGCCAACAAAAAGGGAAACTGAGGAAGATGTTTACCCTGAAAAGGAACGAAGATACACCTCTCAGATAATTACTTCCCGATCCCCAACGGCAATAAAACAGAGGACTAAGCGACAATGACTCTCTGTAGAGAAACGACAATATATATATACAGTTCCTCTTACCGCTCTCCTGATGTAACAAAATTGAAAAAACAAAACAAAAATAAAAACAAAAAATCAACCAACAAACAACAACAAACAAAAGCAGGAAACCCCTGACTGGGCAAGGTGTGCTTTACCTGCGTGGAGCGCGTTTGGAGAGCCTCACCAACAGGGGACCAGACGCTGTCGTTCAACTTACTTTTGAACGCGGGTTGAGGGTTAGGGATGTGCGCAGGAAGCCACCTACCTCTCACAGATTTCCCGATGCTGTGCAAGTGCGTGATCGAACTGTAGTTCTGAGCCACGCTCTTTAGGAACGCCTCCATCCCTTCCTGGTGGTGATATCGGAAATCCAGGGCGGCCACCACGGGCAGCAGAAGCCCCAGCCACAGGCGCGCGCGGTCCATGTCCTAGAGATGGAGGAGAAGTGAGCAGCTGGGTCCGCCACGGAGAAGCGCGGGCATCGCCAGCCCCGAGTCCTCTCCGCCCTCGGGGGCACCTGAGCTCTACGCTCCCTCCTCCGAGGAGCCAGGTGAAGGTGTTCCCACCGGAGCCCCGCAGCCCGCCCGAGTCCCCGCAGCAGCACCCTTCCGCAAACCTCACCAGTACCAGGCGCGCGTCTCCGCCCGCCGGCGAGCGCTGGGCGCTCGGGGGAGTTATAGTCCGGACAGAGGGGCGGGCCCCGGGCGACACGCCCACCAACACGCCCGCTCCGCGCCGCTCCCGCCCCGTGGGGCGGGATCTCCGCCCTAGCTCCCAGGACAACGTGCCCTGCAGGGTATTGAGGACAGCGAGCGAGCCTGGTGGGCGGTGGGGCATGACCTGTCGGAGCCCGTGTTGGACGTGGGGCCTGCCCTCCGCCACCGCGGTCCCGGGAACGCTGCGCAGATGGTGCCCACGGTGGGCGGTGGGCGGGCCACCTGGAGTCCAAGCTGGGCCAGGCTTTCAGCCCTGTGCTGCAACTGAGAAAGCCAGGGAGCTTTCAAGAGAGAACATGTGTGTGAGCCTTACGTGTGCCGAGTGTGCGGTACAGGACCATGTCCAACAAAAGTGTCTAGTAGATAGCATTTGACTGAATCAGAGTTGAGTTTGTGACCAACTCGCAGGACAAAAGCAGAGCTGCTGTCGTCGCTGCTCCGTGGTCCTCAGGCCAGTTCCGGTGCTTCTGCCTAAAATTCTGCTTTCTGGGTGGAGGGGGTGACCTGTGTTTGCATTAAAGAGAACACAGATCGTGACTGGTGAGAAGTGGGTTCGTGACAAGGGGCCATCATGTTCTAAAGGGCACCACACGCACAGTCTCTCTGTCCCATGGATTTACATACACTGTTAAAGAAACACCGGCTCCTGCAAGGGTCTGGGGCAAACAAACTCGGAAAACTACCGATTTGTTATAACACATCTTGAACAGATTCTTTTTAAATAGTGACGGCAGGGACCATCCCAAATTGAGGGGATGGAATTTTCTTCCCAGTGTACAGAAGGAGAGGGTTTTTCTTAAAAGGGTCCTTGAGGGTAGGAGAGATCACTGAGAGGATTAAGATTCTTGGGCTGCGAATCTGGCTCCCGGAATTGCAGTCTCAGAAGCCATCTAAAGGTAGAAGGAGAGACCGACTCCACTGAGTTGTTCTCTGACGGCAACAGGCACAACGTGATCCTTGCTGCACCGCGCCCCCCCCCCCGCCCGCCCCTTACATACGACTAATAAAAGAATTAATGTTTTAAAGCAGAGGTTCTCAGCCTGTGGGTGGAGACCCCCTGAGGACATAGGGACTTTCACAGGGATTTCCTGAATAACAGATATTTACTTTGCGTTTCATAAGAGTAACAAAATTACAATGAAGTCACAACGAAATGGTTTTATGGTTAGGCGGGGGGTCAGCACAAAATAGGGAAATGTATTAAAGGGTTGCAGCATTAGGAAGGTTGAGAGCCACTGTTTTAGAGGTTTAAGTGGGGAGGGACACAGTGGAGAACCTGGGGTGAAGGACTGCCTGCCCTCTCTTACAAATACAGATGGTGTAAGGTTATGAGGTCTGAGGGATCTTCAAGGTCTCCTGTGATTTCAGGCAGTAAGTCCTTCCTCTGACCCCAGGACTATGTGAATTCACTGTGCTAGGCGTACTAAGAACTATGTAAAATGGCAGTCAATCTAACGCCTTGAATAAGGTTGGTAGGCACATCGTTAGAGCCATGACGTGTTTATTAAATACACCCAGCTTAATGAATACGTCTTTAAGGAGAATTTTCTGACGATTGGGAAACCTTAACACAGCGCTTACATTTTCGGACATAGCTGTTGCTGTGCTAAATGTACTGCCACCATGGGCTTGGGAGAGCTTCTCCTTTCACTGATCATGGGTTGAAAGAGCTGAAAGGAAAGGAGAGGGGTGTGGCTTGGGGGGCAGCCACGGAGTTTATGCAGTTATTATGTGGGACAGGAAGGAGATGAGCGAAATGAAGAATTGTCTCACTAGAGATCACAGACTGCTGCAGAAGTAAACGGAAGGGGTGTCACTTCCTGGAGCACAGCAGCACATCTTAACCTGTTGGCCATGAACAACCCTTTCGCAGGGGTCTCCTATCAGATTACATTTCACAATGGTAGCAAAATTACAGTTAGGAGGTAGCAACGAAATAGTTTTATGGGTGGGAGTCACCACAATGTGAGGAACTGTATCAAGGGGTCACAGCATTGAGAAGGTTGAGGGCCACTAGTGTAGTGAGTGGCTCTGTGGCTGGAGACTGGGAGATGGTGGCTTTGTCAGTGCTGAGATGGATTGCCCACTGTATTCGGTATTCCGAGAAAACGAAGGGGTGAGAAAAAGTTGCACTTGCTGCCCTGGAGGTTGACATGTGGCAAGAAGGACTGAGTAGGGAATCAGAGGGCTGGGGTCCTGAAGGTTTAGCACTAGTGACCTTAAGTGTGATCTAAGGACAGTGATGTCACCTGGAGCATGCAAAAATTCTGGTTCTCTCATCCCATTGCAAGCCTTAATAGAGTTCCAGAGATCCGTCCTACATTCGGGTGTGAGATGCACTGCTGGGGAGGAAAAGAGGAAAAGAGGAAGAGAGGAGGAGAGGAAGAGAGGAAGAGAGGAAGAGAGGAATAGAGGAAGAGAGGAAGAAAGAGGAAGAGAGAGGAAGAGAGAGGGAGAGAGGAAGAGAGAAGAAGAGAGAGGAAGAGAGAAGAGAGGAAGAGAGGAAGAGAGAGAAGGATGCAGAATAATAAACAAGCTGGATAGAGGGGAAAACTCAGATTTATGGTTTCAGAGGCAACTTTTCTCCCCCCCCCATCTATCTATCTATCTATCTATCTATCTATCTATCTATCTATCTATCTATCTATCTATCTATCTATTCACTTTACATCCCAATTGTAGCCCCCTCCCTCCTCTCTTCACAGTCCCACCCTTACAAATCCCTTAACCTATTCTCTTCCCTTCCCTTCCCTTCCCCTCCCCTCCCCTCCCCTCCCCTTCCTTCCCTTCCCCTTCCCTTCCCTTCCCCTCCCCTCCCCTCCCCTTCCCTTCCCTTCCCTTCCCTTCCCTCCCCTTCTCTTCTCTTCTTTTCTGAGGAGGGGAAGCCCCCCTCCCCCACACCTTCAGTACCACCCTTCTCTGAGACATCCAGTAGTAGCAGGACTTAGCACATCCTTTCCCACTGAGGCCTAACCAGGTAGTCCAGTTAGGGGAAGGGGATCCAGTAGCAGGCAACAGAGCGATAGACAGCTCCCCCACCCCTGCTCCAATTGTTAGGGGACCCACATGAAGACCAATCAAGGCAACTTTTCTTATGATGAAACGATTAAAGTACCGGAAGTCTAATGGTTGACAACTTGGCATATGGATTCTGTATGAGTAAATCTGGTATAAAGTTTACAAGAAAAAAAAAAGACAAGTAAGGCGATACGGTTTGCTTATGAATGTCCGCAGAGGCTCCTGTGTTGAAGGCTTCTGTGTGTAGCAGTATTTAGAGATGGGGCTTTGGAACGCTGCTGGGATCATGATGACTGACCTCAGTAATGGACCGACCCATTGTTTGTGAATAATTTGTGGCACTATTTGGAAATGATGATAACCTGGTAGAGGAGGAGGAAGTAGGTCACTGGGCAAATGACTTTCGAGGATGTATCTTGTTTCTAGCCTTTCTGCTCACTCTCCACCTCCTGCCTCTAAAGAGGTGAGTGGCTTTGTTCTGTTCTGTTCCCATGGTGATCGGCCTCACCACAGAGTCTATGAACTGAAACCTTTGAACCTTTGAACCCAAATAAATCTTTCTACCTATAAGTTGTTTTTCTCAGATGTTTTCTCATAGCAACAAAGGCTCGTTGACATACCAGAAGACAGAACTAACAGCTCTTACAAAATCAAGAGTGGGCAACTAGACTTTAATAGGCAAGTCCTAAAGCAGCAATGCAAACAGCCAGTAAACAGAGTGAATGTTACCAATGAGGCTAGCAAAGAGTTACATATTTAAAGGGAAAGGTAATGCTTTGTTCTGCCAATCAGTGGGCAGGATTTTAAAAAGATTGGCAATTGCCAGCAAATGGATAGGACCTGGAGACAGGGTGTGTATGTTCTTTCAGTAAACAGTTATACTTGTGTGGGGGGGGGGGGGAGGGGGCGGGGGAGACTTGGGGGGGGGAGGGGGTGGGTAGGTGTGGGGGAGGGGGCTGCCAGAGAAAAGACAACAAAGTCTCCAGTGAGCCACTTCTACTCTAAAGGGAATTTTAAAATGTGTCGGATTTACTGTGAACCTTAGAGTTTCCAAATCAGTGTTGTTTTCGAGTCAGGAAACAGTGAATAATACCTAACCGTTTAACACAAGCAGCATCAGCGACTCTCAGGGGCATTATTTCCTTCACAGTACCTGGAGCCATTTTTGATGCTTATGATTTGGGGTAAGTGTTCCTGGCATCTAACCCTGAGGCCGTGGGCATGGAGGGGTTGCTGCTAAAGACTCTCTAGCAGTGCTTCAACCTTCCTGATGTTTTGACCCTTTAATGCAGTTCCTCGTGTTGGGGTGACCCCAACCATAAAATTATTTTGTTGCTACTTCATAACTGTCATTTTGTTGCTGTCATTAATTGCAATGTAAATACCTGTGTATCCCAACGGTCAGTCTTAGATGAGCCCTGTGTAAGGATTGCTCGACACCCCCAAAGGGGTTGTGGCCCAAAGGTTGAGAAGAGCTGCTCTATGGTAAACAGCATTGCCAGCCTCAGCAAAGAACCATCCAGCTGGAAATGCCAATCGTACTAGGGTTGAAGCATCCTAAGTCAGGTGAAGAATATCACCACTCTGCAAGTTATTTTTTGGGCATAATAATGAGGATATAGTTTTGACTTACTAACTTGGGAAGGCAGAGCATTCAGTGGGAAAAGGCAAATGATAAAAGTAGAACAAGGTAGGAACTTAGGAGGTACAACAGATAATAAACCAGTCCTAGCAAATGCTGAATGGTTTTCAAGCAAGCCGAATTGTAGCCCTTGGGTTGCTGTGTCTGTCTTTGTTGTGCTTTGCTGCAAGCCCCTCTATCTACTGAGCCACCTCATTGGCCATTTAAAAAAAAAAAGAAAGATATATTTTCTGAACAACTATTTTTCTCAACAAAATGTTACTTTTTTTAATGAAAAGAAGGGATTTTTTTTCTCCATGGAATCAAAGCAGAAAGTACAGAAGCTCTGGAGATGAACAGATCTGAATGAAGATGACATCTAAATGTCACTGGCGTGAGTCACAGGACTGGAGAGGAAGTAAAAGGTCACTGGAAAAGTGGGAGAGTAAGGAACTGAAAAACTAAGGTGTTGGAGAGTTCATGTTGAGGACATTGAGGCCCCGGAAATAGCAGCAGGAATTGGAGCAGAGAAAAAAGCCACAGCCAGGGGCTAAACAGCCCAGCGGATGCTGACAAGAATGAGAAGAACAATGTGGATAGACTTTGTGACTTCCTTCCCTCCCTCCCTCCCTCCCTCCCTCCCTCCCTCCCTCCCTCCCTCCCTCCCTCCCTCCCTCTCTCCCTCCCTCCCTCTGTCCCTCCCTCCCTCCCTCCCTCCTGCCCTCCCTCTCTCCCTCCCTTTCTTCCTTCACTTTATATTTAATTATTTTGTGGTGTGTGTAGTGTGTGTGTGTGTGTGTGTGTGTGTGTGTGTAGTGTGTGTATGTATAGTGCGTGTATGTGTGTAGGTGTGTATGTGTATGTAAGTGTATGTGTGTGTGGTGTATGTGTAGGTGTAGATGTGTGTATAGGTATGTAGGTTTGTATATGTGTGTGTATGTGTAGGTGTGTGTGTGTGTGTGTGTGTGTGTGTGTGTGTGTGTAAAGATTTACATATGCAGCCAGGCAGTGGTGGCACACACCTTTAATCCCAGCACTTGGGAGGCAGAGGCAGCAGGACTTCTGAGTTTGAGGCCAGCCTGGTCTACAGAGTGAGTTCCAGGTTTACACATGCAGAGTTCAGAGGACAATTGCAGGAGTCAGTTTCAGTTATTCCATTAATCAAGTAGTTTCTGGGGACTGAACTCAGGTCATTGGGTTTGGTGACAAGCTCCTTTGCCTCACTGGTGATCTTTTACAGTTTTCTCAAAAGTGTCACAAGAAAATATAGCTAAAAACAAATAGGGATGCTTCTGAAGTGTTCCCTTGCTCTGAGGCAACCATTGTGAATACATGTAGATAGTAATCAGGGATCAAGGAGGACACTTCAGCTAGAATTTCATTACCACACACAGAATAGCACTTGGTGTTCTTGGAGCACATCATTAATTTCCTTAATATGGAATTTTTAGATAAAGGAGTACATACATTTTAAAGATGTAAAATATTTGAGACAAATTTTATTCCTTTAAAATAGCAACTCATTTTCAAACAGTGAAAGGCCGGGGCTAGAGAGAGAGAGGGCTCACTACTCTATCAGAGCCTGGGTCCCAGCACCCACACTGGGTGGCTTACAAATGCCTGTCTCCAGCTCTGCTACATCCACTCCAGTAGTGACCAGCCTGACGGGCTGAAAAGCCTGGGCGCTGTCCCGAGGCGAAAAGTTCACGGAAACTTAGTCTCCTGGAATCGTGACATCCTGTATAACGAATGCTTCAATGTCCTTGCTTTAGTTGGTAAACGGATCTGTGTGCTTTCCCTTAATATTGCTTTATTACAAGTGCTCCTAAGGATTGATATTTTGACATATAGCTAAGTTAGATTCTAGGCAGTCCTTGATCCGACCTTGGGCATGGATAGCTAAATCATTGCCCTACACAGAAATTTACCATTATCTAGGAAGAAGGAAGTTTGTGACCTAAGGGGGAACCAGAGTAGACACTTAGAACAATAGATAGCTGAGTTACATCCATATACAAGTATTTACAATGGTCTAGGGAGAAGGTGGACTATACAATAGACTAGAGTAGGAACTATGGCAAGGGCACGAAGCACTTGCCCCTGGCTTCTAAGATTAAGTGGACCTTAGGTGGAGCTGTTTTGATCCCAGTTGTTATCATTGAATTTTAAATCCAGTTGGTTCCTGCAAGTCCTTCCATGTTTGCGTTCCTCTGTTTTGTGTAAGTCCAGTAACCTCTTTGTACCTTGCCGGTGTGTCACCCAACTTCCCTATTTCCTTCTGTATAAAAAGTTTGATGTTCGATTTGACAAATTACATTCAGATCCACACTCCCTTGCATTAAGTCTGTCTGTCAATTCCCGCCGACTCCTTGTCCACCTGCAACCAGAGACCCGTTCCACGCAGATAGGAGACCTAAAAAGGGGATAGTCTGCGGCAGAGCTCCAAGGGATTTGATGCCCACTTCTGGCCTCTGTATACACCTGCACAGACAGAGACACAGAGCAAACGCATGCCTAAAAGAAAGCTTTAAAAAATAGAACTGTTAATACTTCTCATACAAGCACAGAGGAAGCACAGGGCTAAACTTTTATTTTGATTGGTTACCGAAGACACTTCCAAGGCATAGATATAAGGTGTGAGGATATAAGAGAGTGTGGGATAGCAAGGTGTGGATAAAAGGTATAAGGATTAGACAGGGTGTGGATATAAGGCGTAAGGATATGAGGGCATAACGGACCAGGGAAATGGCTCACCAGGTAAAAGCTCTCATTGCATAAGCCTGATGACCCATGTTGCATCTCTGGAACTCAAGTCAAAAGCCAGATGCAGTGTGGACATCTGTAAGCTCTGCTCCTCCAGACAGACTAGGCAAAGAGAACTCCTGGGAAGCCTGTGTGGCCAGCCTGGCCTGGAGTACAAGCAGCTGCAGGCACAAAAGAAAGCTCCCCTCAAACAAGATGACAGAGGAGACATGATACCTGGAAAGGGGTCTGTCTCGGACCTCCTCATGTGCACCGTGACATTTGTGTGCTCCCACTGAGTGCACACAACACACAGCATTACTTCTAATATAAAAGGGAATTATAATAAAAAGATGATATTAAAACTATTCTTAACAATTGATATACAATTTAATTTAATTAGTTGATAAACTGATTAATGTCCTTAGGAAAAATCACCACAACCCCTGGTGCTGTATCTTTTACAGAACAGAAACCATCTTCATTGATGGGGTGCAGCTTAGTTATATCTCTACTGGACAAATAAATTAACATTTTTACACTTATAAAATGTACAAATCAGCCAGGCAGTGGTGGTGCACACCTTTAATCTTAACACTTGGGAGGCAGAGGCAGTTGGATTTCTGCATTTGAGCCCAGCCTGGTCTACAGAGTGAGTTCCAGGACAGACAGGGCTACACAGAGAAACCCTGTCTCAAAAAACAAAACAAAACAGTGTACAAATCAGTATTGACTAATGTAGTTGTTTGGGCCCCATAGGTTCGTTTTGACCCACAAGGGGCAACCTTATGAGGAGGTGTGTCCCTGTTGAAATAGGTGTGGCCTTGTTGGAGGAAGTATGCCACTGTGGGGGTGGGCTTTGAGCCCCTCTTTCTAGCTGCCTGGAAGACAGTCTTTCCTAGTCGTCTTCTGATCCAGACATAGAACTCTCAGCTCCTTCTCCAGCACTGTGTCTGCCTGCAGGCTGCCATGCTTTCTACTATGATGCTGATAGCCTGACCCTCTGAAAGTATAAGCCAGCCCCAATTAAGTGCTTGCCTTTATAAGCATTGTCTTGGTCATGGTGTCTCTTCACCGCAATGGAAACCCTAAGGAGACAACTAACAAATCAAAGCTGAGTTTTCTTGGCTCAGCTGCTCCCGAGTGAGTTTCTTAGGCTATGCCTTAGCGGGAAAGTACAAGGTAAGCCATCACATCAATTATTAATCAGAAAGGTGCTCTACAAACTTTCCTAGAGGCCGATCCTATGAAAATACTTTCTCAAATAAGAGGCCCCTTCCCCAAATGACCCTGGTTTATGTCAAGTTGACATAAAACTAGCTACCATGTCCCATATTTAACAAAATGGTAGCAAACCTTAGGTCTGTTTCCCATTTGCTGATCTGGGTAGCAGAGGTGGGAATTTTATGTGACCATTACTAACCTATGTCAGGGACACACTGACCTAGACTATAGGAGGAGGCAACGTTTACCTAGGCTGTCCAGTGGCCAAACTAGATCTTCAGGGACACATTGAAGAAAAAAGCACCCTCCACATACACACACACACACACACACACACACACACACACACACACACACAGACACACACATATACTTGTAACCTTTTTGCTAACATTCAACATCAAATACTTAAAGTCTAAACTCTTTGTAGAGATAAACTTTAAATCCTGATTTCTTTTTTCTTTTTTCCTTTTTTGGTTTTTAGAGACAGGGTTTCTCTATATAGCCACGGCTGTCCTGGAACTCACTTTGTAGACCAGGCTGGCCTCAAACTCAGAAATCTGCCTGCCTCTGCCTCCCAAGTGCTGGGATTAAAGGCGAGTACCACCGACTGGCTAAATCCTGATTTAATTATTGTTTAATTTTGGGGACTATAATCTCCTTTGAATGTCTTAGTTTTTTAATCTGTGACATAGGGAAAACTGCTGTTTTGGTTTGGATTTTTTTTTTTTTTTTTTTCAGGATTGAACCCAGGACACTCACTGAGCTGCATGGCCAACTCTGCACAGGGCTACTAAATAAAAGAACACACACAAAGGTATTTGAGCAGTGACTTACAGAGTAAAATCTTGGTAATTATCTGCTTCTCGGAGTGTGCTAATATCTCTCCCCTACAGCAATTCACCAACATTAAAAAGTGCCTGATCTGTTGCGCTCTGGCTAGCAGCAACACATGGCCTTCCTCTTCTTACTCACTTTCATGCCTGGTACTGCTAGCTTGTTTGAAGTGTTCTCCTTTGCAGGATTTTAGTCTGTGCTTCTCCAGTTAATCCTCACAGCTATATGAGTCATGTGAGCTTATTCTCCCTGCTTCATGGATGAAAAATGTTACTACAGGCAGTCCCCCATAAGCCTTTAGTGCGCCTGCACGTCCTGGCTGAGCGTGCCAAGAATTTAACCCTGAAAGCCGTTCCTTGCTGTCTTTGTCACCTGCGTCTTTGATATGAGGTAACACCGTCTTCTAAGACACAGAAGTATTAGTCTCTGCTTCTTATAAAGCAGAGAAAACTAATGTGGGGGCTGGCTCGACGGCTCCGCAGGTAAAGGTGCTTGCCTCCCAAGCCTGACGACTTGAGTTTGATCCCTAGAACCCGTGTGACGGAAAGAGATGCTTCACTCCACTGGCTGTCCTTCCGCAGGTGTTGCGCGGTGTCTTCAAGGCTAACAAGCAAACACCGAGTTGCCAAGGCCAGTCTGGTACCAACCGCCTGGGTCCTCGCCCTGCAGGACTCCATAGGCAAAGCAAATGCTCAGATGCTTGCAGGGAATGAGTAACAACATTCTCGTCCCTCGCCCCTTCTGTTACTCCGGTGAAGGGTAAGGGGTTGACTAACTTAGTAACTTCCAACAAAGTGTCACACCCAGACGAGGAAGTGGCCTGGTCACAGCCCAGTGTTTCCCGGAGATTCGAGCCCAGCGGGATAGGAACTCTCCTATGGTCATTGTTACCTGTAGAGAACCCAGCCGAGTGCGGTGTGGATGAGTGACTCACATGATTGATAATATAATTTACCGAACTCATAGAGATCCATCTGCTCTGCCTCTGCCTACCCAGTGCTGGGATTAAAGGTGTGCACCACCACTGCCAGGCTATGATTTACACGTGCAAATATGTAAATTAAATACGTATGTATGATATGTATAATACATATGTATATATACATGTGTATAATATAATAATATGTATAATACACGTTTCACAAGACCCTTTTAAAGAGCTTAGAAGGTGGAGGGCATTATTTCCATTTTTCAAATGAGAACGTGAAGCTCTAAGCACTTAAATAATGTACCTGTGGTCACTTGGCCAGCAAATGGTGTAGTCAAAACTGAATCTTCCATTAACAAAAATCCAAAATCTGTTGTTCATGAATCACTCAGTATGACAAGAAAAATTTAATTTATGTATATTTAATATATAGTTAAAATTATATATAACTTAAATTTATAAAATGTTTTATGTAAAATACAATATGACACTATACATATAGTGTGTGTATATATATAATTTTACAGAGCCTTGGAATACTATTGCTCCATGTCATTTTAAAAAATCTAACATTTTTATTTATGTATACATTTATGTCTTAGTCAGGGTTTCTATTCCTGCACAAAAATCATACCAAAAGTAAGTTGGGGAGGAAAGGGTTTATTCAGTTTACACTTCCATGCTGCTGTTCATCACCAAAGGAAGTCAGGACTGGAACTCAAGCAGGTCAGGAAGCAGGAGTTGATGCAGAGGCCATGGAGGGATGTTACTTACTGGCTTGCTCAGCTTGCTTTCTTATAGAACTCAGGATTACCAGCCCAGGGATGGCACCACTCACAATGGGTCCTACCCCCTTGAACACTAGTTGAGAAAATGCCCCACAGCTGGATCTCATGGAGGCATTTCCCCAACTGAAGTTCTCTGTGGTAACTCCAGCCTGTGTCAAGTTGACACACAAAACCAGCCAGTAGAGTGTACATGTCTGTGTGGGTATCACATGGTGTTGGTATTAGATTCCTCTGGAGCTGAAGCAGGTTGCGAGTTGCATAGTGTGGGAATTGAACCTTGATCCTCTAGAAGAGCAGGCCTCGATCTCTGAGCCCCTCACTCATCTCTGGCTCCTTCTTAATCTAGTGCTTGCTACTTCCTAGGTCTTTTGGGGCTCTGGGCATTTCTCTTCAGCCCACGTCTCTGGGTCTCATCCTCATTATTGTCTATTTTTCCCAAATGAAGACACCAAATCAGATCTTCACTTCCATAAGAACCAGATCTGTTAATTCTCAATAGGGAGGAAAGAGGAATGTATCTTCATGATGTCACAGAATGGAAATCTGGCTATTGGTAGTCAGAGAGATGAAAGTTATTAATGAAAACTAGCCAGTTTTCATCAAGACTGAGGGGTTGTTTTTGCCCTGGAACTTCTAGAGCATTGTCTCTGAACACTGTGAAGCAGACATTTGAAGAACACAATTTAATTCAAGCCTTCTCTATTTAAAACAAGAACCCTACAGTTAACTGCTATATGAGTAAAACCAAACCAAACCAAAACAGTCGTTCCTTTATTTTTTTTTTTTTATGGTTGATTTTTATTGTTGTGTGTCTTTCTGAAGGATTTCTGCAGGGAGTATGACGATGTTTTCTGCTTGCTGTGCAACTTGTCTGTCAAAGTCTAGAGCAGTCTTTCCATTTTGGATGAGCAACTGTCAGTACTGTAGTATTCCCCCTGGGGTATTTGGATAGCTCTTGTGTTCTGATGAGCTTCCAAATCCTGGAATTTTTATTTAGAGTACATGGGAAGGAGTAAATAGATCAAAAATATTAATTTTTTTAAGTTACATTTAATTGTGAAGGAAGACAGTAATAATAGTAGTGATGATGATGATGATAATGATTGTTTTAGTCAGGGTTTCCATTGCTGTAAAGAGACACCATGACCAAGGCAACTCTTATAAAGGACAACGTTTAATTGGGGCTGGCTTACAGGTTCAGAGGTTCAGTCCATTACCATCAAGGCGGGAGCATGGCAGGCATGGTGCTGGAGGAGCTGAGAGTTCTTCATCTTGTTCCAAAGTCAAACGGGAGAAGACTGTCTTGCAAGGAACTAGGAGGAGGATCTCAAAGTCCACCCCCAGGGTGACAGACTTCTTCCTTCTAGGCCACACCTCCCAACAGTGCCACTCCCTAGGGGGCAAGTAAATTCAAACCACCACAATGATGTTGGCTGGCAGTGATTGTGAAAGCATCCATTGCTATCATTCTGTCGGTCATTTTCCTGCAGCACTACATCACTGTAGGAGTACACTTCTTTCTGCTCGACCCAATTCTCTTATACCCATGCTCTTTCTTGGGTGAGTGTGTTGACCTAACATTACTTTCTGCCTCTATGTGTATCTTGGCTGCTTTGAACTGCATTTGACGGAGCACAGAGTTATCCAGGTGCAACATTTTATTTACTGGCTATGGAGCAAAATTCAAATGTAATCACTGTGTGGCCTGCCCATTGCTGAAAACCTCTCATTTAATTCTGGAGGGTTTGAGTAAAGAAAGCATCAGAAACTGAGTTGTCTTCTTCCATAGCTTCCCTGTCAGAGGTCCGAGTATGCACGCCAGCCCGTGATTGCTGGAGAAAGGATACAGAGTTATACATGCTAACTGAAGGGTTCATTGTTAAAACCTTTGCTTCTCGCCACATAGGAATAGATTATACATAGTAACCAAAACAGATCATTGTTAAAAGCAAAGCCCATGGAAACACATGGCCACAGGTTAAACCCCAGCTCTGTCTCTGACTGCCTGATTTGAGTAAATCATTTAATTTCTGTGTTCTTTCATGTATTTATCTATAGGGTGGAGTGAGTCGTAATATTGATTTTACAGGACTTAGAAATCATATAGGATTGCAGATATTAAATGATTTTGTGTGTGCAAAGTGTTTAGAAGGCATGGTCTGACATACTATAAACTGTTTCACAGATCCCAAACTGTCACTAGATTGCCACATAGTGAAAATGAAGTATTGGTAAGAGGGAACCTCAACTCGAATTTTCTTGTCCCTATTGATTGACTAACTGATCCATTCAAGCTGTTAATAACTATTTATTGAACAGCAGATACTGTGCTGTCTTAGTTATTGGTCTACGAAGGCGATCAAGGCAAGTCTTATGAAAGAAAGCTTCTAATTGGGGGTTGCCTACCATTTCAGAAGGTTAGACTATTATCATCCTGGTGGAGCACGAGAACACACAGGCAGGCATGGTGCTGGAGAGGTAGCTAAGAAGGTTTACATGCTAATCTGTAGGAGAGAGAGAGAGAGAGAGAGACTGGGCCTGGCATGTGCTTTTGAAATCTCAAAGCCTACCCTATGTGATACCCACTCAAACATCTCTCCAGCCCCATACATTTCCCCAAGATAATACTTATATAGAACAATACAAAAACTCTTAAAAGAGTACAGAAAAAAAGCAAAATGGAAACACCACAAGCAGCTCGTGTTATCGCTATTAGTGCCACACCCACTCCACACACCTCTCAATCTTTCCTAGAAATCTCCACTAGCTTGGGACCAAGCCTTCAAATGTATGACCCTATGAGGACCATTCTCATTCAAACCACCACAGTTGCTAAGCCCTATGGATGCCATGGTAGAAAAAAGAAGCACAGCCCTCACCTTAACGGGGTCCAAACTCTCCCCTCGGAGCCATGAAGATAACAACTATTCAGTTACCCATTTAATAGGACGGGAGTCTCCGGGCTCAATGGGGCATCCTTACAAGAGGCTCAGTAGGTGCGTGGCCTAATGTGGATCTCCGAGGGCTTTCTGAGGATGCTTCTGCTTGAGCTGAAACTTGAAGGATGGAGAAGTACAGCGTCCAAGTAGAGGAAGAACCGCATGCTTTGTCTTATGGATGCATGTAGCTTTTATAGTATTTCTTCACTCACATTGGAAATGATATTGAGATGCTGACTCATTTCATATTCTGATAGATGGATGTTGATGTGTTTATAAAAGATAAAGAGATGGGGGTTATGTTCTATGGGAGTGTGATGAGGTATGGGGGAAGGGGATGTCTCAATAGGCCTATGCCGAGGCATCCCTTCCCCCTGAGGGACTAGCCACACAGGACAGTATAGTATAGAATAGAGTTTATTCAGGGGGCATGGGAGGGGAGTTAAAAGAGTAGTAGAGGCAGAGAAAGGCAGAGAGAGATAAAGAGAGAAAGAGAGAGAGAGAGAGAGAGAGAGAGAGAGAAGAGGTGAGGAGGAGGAGGAGGAAGAGGAGGAGGAGGAGGAGGAAGAGGAGGAGGAGGGGGAGGAGGGGGAGAATAGAGGCCGGCCATGAGCACGTGGAGAGAGGGGAAGGGGAAGGGGAAAGAGAGGAAGCAAGAGAGAGAGGAGGGGGCAAGCAGCCCCTTTTATAGTGGGTCCTTACCTGGCTGTTGCCAGGTAACTAACTGTGGGGAAGAGCATACCTGGCTGTTGCCAGGTAACTGTGGAGTGGCCTTTAGACAGAATGTTAACATATGTGACCATTGTGAATTTAACCCATGCCTAACATTTCCTGTCCTCTAGTGACTCTCAGGTCCCAAAGCAACTTAGAGGGCCCCAAGGAGATTCTAACAGGCAAGCAGAGCCCCTCGATGCTGAGGCTCCCAAGGCAGGCAAGCCTTTATCAGCAGCTCCTGGGTTTGACCTTCAGACTCAGCCACTGGATTCCAGCGTTGACATCCTAGCATCAGAAGAACATTTGAAGCTTGTATGAGTGAGCCATTGATCTGTGCTCCCACACTTGCGGGCTTGCTTGCTTGCTTATCTGTCTATGCTAGCTGGAATATGAGAGTCAGGTAAGTACTGCCAATAACTCACTTTCTAGAGTTTGCATTCAAAGTGGAAATATTTTCATGGGGCCTGAATCAATCCTTCATTTGGACAGATGAACAAGAGAAGAGGTGGGGCGTCAGAGTCGGGAGATCAAAACTGAGTGACGGACAGTGTAGCAGGCCTCTGGGAGAGGAGGAGTTTTGCAGTGAAAGGGAGAGCTGAAGATACTGAGGGGTGAAGAGCGCTTGCTGCCCTGCCTGAAGAGCCAACTCAGGTTCTCAGCATCCATATCAGGTGGCTCACAAAAGCTCCAGGCTGGGGGCACTCACATTCAACACACACACACACACACACACACACACACACGTGTGGTGTGTGTATAAGTAATAAAAAATAAATAAATCTTTAAAATATATTTGTTTTGTTTTGTTTTTTGTTTTTCGAGACAAGGTTTCTCTGTGTAGCCCTGGCTGTCCTGAAACTCACTCTGTAGACCAGGCTGGCCTCGAACTCAGAAATCCACTTGCCTCTGCCTCCCAAGTGCTAGGATTAAAGGTGTGCGCCACCACTGCCCGACTAAAATATAATTTTAAAAAGGAACTGAAACACAGTCACAACATAATGCTGGGGACATAGCTCAGTGGCAGAGTCTTGCTAAGCACGCACAGGATCTGGGCTCAATTCCCAAATACTTCACTAAACAGAGAGTAAATATTCTTTAAAGACCTCAATATATACTTTCACCCTATATCTTCTAAAAGTATTCATGATGTACAACTTGTAGGTCACCGATCAAGCTACTGGAGTATTTAGAACTGGAAAAGCTTCTAGTTTTGTAGAGAGGGGGTCAGAGTGGTCCCTCTCCCTAGTTCACTCTTTGTCTGGAACTCTAGACTTGAGTTTTGAAAATATGAACAAGTGTCACTTGTGCTGGTGAGTTATCAACTTGATCAGTGTTACAGGATGTTTGGTTATTGTATGAAGAAAACCTAACTTTTAGCAAAATATAAAGGCTTAAATCGAAGTTGCATTGATCAGAGGCAGTTAGGTGTGTCTGAAGAGATGCAATTTGGGTGTGCCTCCAAAAGCCCCTGTAGAGAAGAGTGGTAAAGAATGACAAGTTCCTGCCTATTTTAAGGCAGGTTGCTTGGGAGAAGTTGTGTGTTCTTTACTCTATGTCCCGAGGCAAAGTACGCTGGGTGGTCTCGAACTACCTCACCATAAAGGCAAAAAGGCTCAGCCCATACTGACTTGGCTTGGAGCCCCAACCACGGCTGGTTCAGCCTGCCCAGGGTGTAGGGGAGGAGATAGAGGCTTCTTTAATAAGCAATTGGATCTTTGCTAGAGTTCTCTCTTTCTCTCTCTTTTGGCTTAGGAGAGCTTTGACAGAAAAAGCTTCAGGTTAGAGATAGGCCTTTCTCTTTGTTCTCTTTGCAGGAACAACAAAGGGAAGCCGCTGGGAGAGGGAAAGTAGGGAAGTATTCTAGGAAGGAGAGATAAGGAGCCCCCTTGGATTTGGAGGAGCTCAAGAGAAAGGTAGATTAGCTTGGGAGAAAGACACAGATTGAAAGAGATTTCTAAAGAGCTAGTTGTAGAATCTGGCTTGTAAATAGATGTATTGTATATAGTTGACAAAATAAAGCTACCTCCCTGAGCTAGCAGGATTTTAACCTCAGTTTATGCCTCCCATGTTTTTATCGGTATAAATACTAGATAATTGAAATGGATACACATCAGGGGAAAGAGAACCTCACCTGAGAAGATGCCTTCACCAGCTTGGCCTGTAAGGATATATTTAATGATGGATACAGGAGGGCCCAGTCCCCATGAGCAGTACCACCCTTGGGCCAGTGGTACTGGGTTGAATAGGAAAGCAAGCTGAGCAAGCTGCTGGGAACAAGCCAGTGGGCAGAGTTCCTGCATGGCCTCTGCTTCAGTCCCTGCCTTTAGGTTCCCTCTCTGTTTGAGTTCCTGCCTGGGCTTCACTCAGTGGTGGACTGTGATTGAGATATAAGCCACATTAAGTCCTTTCTTCCCCAGGTTGCTTTTGGCCATGGTGTTTCTGGCAGCAACAGAAAGCAAACTAAGGCCACATCCCCAATCTGAATAAAGCTATTGTAAGTTGGCTCTTCACAAGGACGGGAAGCCTCGTGTTGCTGCAGAAGCAAGATGGCCTTTGCCAGTTGGCTTGGGGATCACTTACAGCTGAATGTGTGTGATTTTACCTTAGAGCCACTGCTTTGCAGCAGAGGCAGATCAGAGGTGGGGGTGAAAGACCTCTTACCTGGCGCTCCACAGGTGTTATAATTTGAATAGAAAATGCCCCCTGGAAACTCATGTACTGGGGAGGCTTAAATTGCCAGTTGGTGTGCTGTTTGGAAGTAACTAGGTTGGTTGTGTGTGTGTGTGTGTGTGTATGGGGGGGGGTCTGACTTAATCTAGTCATAGGATGGACTTATTATATTGTCTTAGTGTTTTGTTTTGTTTTTCCTGTTGCTGTGATAAAACACCAGACAAAGTTACAGGACAAAATGTTTCTTTTGGCCCACAGTTTCAGGTTACAGTCTATCACAGGCAAGGAAGATACAGAGCAAGAGCTACATTGTATCCACAGTTAAGAAGCGAGAACTGGGCTGGAGAGATGGCTCAGTGGTTAAGAGCACTGACTGCTCTTCCAGAGGTCCTGAGTTCAATTCCCAGCAGTCACATGGTGGCTCACGACCATCTGTAATGGCTATCTGATGCCGTCTCTTGCTATGTATGTCTGACAGTGTACCCACATATATGAAATAAAATATGGCCAGAGAGAGAGTGGGGCCGGAAGAAAACAAATAAAGAGTGTGTGGGGGGGGGAGTGGAGAACCCTGAATGCTTGCTATTGCTTAGCTCACGTTCTCTCTTTTATACAGTCCAGGATCCCACAAGCAAGAAACAGTCTCCTTCACAAATAAGATGGAGTCTTCCCACAGCAATTACCATTGTGACAGGTCAACATAGTGCAGAGGTTCTTCCATCTTGGATTCTTGCTGAGGTCATTGGGCCTAACTACAATTTGATCTCTTAGATTGTAAGCCCCATGAAAAAATTACCCAACTCTATTCTAGAAACCAGAGGTCAAAGGGTCCCAGGTAATTTAAGATAACACAGGTTAAGCTGTCTGCTTATGCAGCACTCCCTCCAGCTAACTGCTTATCTTAGCTTCTGTGAAACTGCTTGTTTATGTAAGGTCTCCCCTTGCAGCTGCCAAGAGAGCTAACAGGATGAGGCTTTTGCCTTTAAAAACTTCTTACTCTAAATACTCAATTGCTACACTTGGGTCCCAAATACCTAAGTAGAGTCCCAGCTAGCTGGAATAAAGACTCAGTTGGCTACAAACCGTGTCTGAGTGGTCATCTCTGGTGAGTTCCCCCTAAAACATAGAAATAATTTCCCATAGACACACCCAGAAGCCCATCTCTCAGGTGACTCTCGATCCTGTCAAGTTGACCACACTAACCATCACAAATAAGATGGTTTGGTTGAGTGATGATGAAAACTGGGTAGGGCTGAGTTGGAGGATGTAGGTCCTTAAGGAACTCACAGAGGCTTAGCCCTTTCTTGTATTCTTTAGCTCTGTCTCATGTCCACCATGATATGGGCTGTTCCACAATCCACTCCCAACCATAGTAGGGTGAAATTGTGAGCAGAAGAAATTCTTTCTCCTTTAAGTTGTCTTGGCCCAGTATTGGTCTCAGTGATGACAAAACAGACTAAGGTGTGGGCACACATATCCCTCTAGCAATTGGTAAACCACTGAAGGCAGGAGACAGACTATTAATCACCTTATCCTCCATCATTGGGTCAACACATTCTTTTGTACATAATGGAAGGCACTCCAGTTGTGAGATCAGGCCGTAGAGTCAAAGAGATAAGAATTCTAAACACAGGAGCTGGACGTGACCATGAGTGTGCAGAGCTGTAATTATGTATTCACCATTTGGCACATATCCGAACTTCTGAACTTGTAATGTCTCGCTTTTAGTCCAGTGTCAGCTTGTCCTTTCAAAGGGGCATGGGGGGCTCTGATTGGCAACATCGAAATCATATGGATGCCATGCGGCTAAGTGCATTTGTCAAGCAAAGCACTCAACAATACATTCAGCCATTAGGAGGTGTTATCACTGGGCTGTGCAGCCCGTGCTTGGAGAAATGTGTTGAATTGTTGAATGTTGAATTTTTCACATGCATTGATTGCTCAGGTAAGATGACACGGGGTAAGGGGAAGCTGGCTTCAGGAGCAGGCCCCGCGTGGGTGGGGAGACTCAGCTCAGCTCATGTCAGCTCCATTCACAGACAGGCTGACCTTCCTAGGCTCAAGCCCCAGAGGCAGCACACTTTCGAAGTTCCAGAATGAGCCTCCCTGGCTCAGATAGGGACCTCGAATCTGTGCTCACCCCATTGCTGTGACCGTTGGTGACATGGATAAAGCCAAGGCCCTGTCCCCAATGTCCACCCGATGCTGCCATAGGTGGAGTGGACTCATTGGCTCTGGACTTGCTAAGTTCTGGAACAGAAGGAGAGCAACTTTCAAACCTAATGGACCAAAATTGGAGCTGGTACCTCAGAAAAAGCTCTGAGGCATGCGTTCCAGAAGGTGACTGCCGTGTTGTCAATATTCTAGATCCCCAGTTCAGTGCTGTTTGATGAAATCCTAGTTGTGGGGGATGCTGGGGACTTCTTTGGTTCAAGCTGAGCAATTACAATTTCCTAGGGGTGGGGGTGAGGGTCCCAGAAAAACCAAACATAAGAAAGTCTGACCTAGGTCCAAACCTGTTCCATTTAGAATTGTGGAAAGCACTGGCCCTGGGCTTAGTTATTGAAATTAATGTATCATATGCCATTCTATCAATGGTATAAACATGTGTGTCAGGAAGAAGAAATCTTGGGTTTTTTTTGTTTGTTTGTTTGTTTTGTTCTGAGACAGGTTTTCTCTGTGTATCCCTGGCTGTTCTGGAAGTTTCTCTGTAGACTGGTCTTGAACTCACAGACATCCACCTCCCTCTGCTTCCTGAGTGCTGGGATTAATGGTGTGCACCACCACCGTCAGGCAGAAATTTTGTCTTAGCTTGTAATCGTAAGGAAACTAGGAAAGGGAGGCTGGGTATGGAGCACACGCCTTTAATCCCAGCACTTAGGAGGCAGAGGCAGGTAGTTAGCTGGTTCCTGACTATCTAGGGCCACATAGTGAAACCATGTCTCAACAACAACAACAACAACAACAACAACAACAACAACACACACACACACACACACACACACACACACATACACACACACACCACAAAACAGCCTAGAAAAGTAAGGGATGAAGGAGGGTTACTTTCTATTTAGCTAACAGGAACTAGGGCTTGCAGACTTCTCTTCTCTGCAGAGTCGTGTGTTGCTTGCTTCACGAGAGACACTGTGCTCATGGTTTGAGAGATAGGAGTGCAGTGTCAGGGGAGGGCATTGGGGCTGTGGCAGCTGAACCACTGACATGTCTTGTGTGGCCTGTGGGGGATGGGGTGGCAGTCCCTGCAGACCCTCCCAGACCTCCTTTCAGCAGCCAGGACACTGGGCCAAGGTGTGTTTGCTCCTGACGATGCGATCTGTAGCTCCTGGAAGCTACATCAGTAGGAGGTTGGAGAGGAGGAGATGCCGACCTGGTCTCCAGCCCATTGTGGAGAGCTCCGGCTCATCTCGGTGGCTCTGGTTCTTTTTGGAGTTCATTTCACACCTGGCTTTTCCTTGCCAAGTACCTGCCAGGCTCACTGTAGCAGACAGTGAAGCAACCGACATGCGTAGAACGTCGGAGGAGTTCTTACTACAGCACAACAGACATGCGTAGAACGTCGGAGGAGTTCCTACTACAGCACAACAGACATGCGTAGAACGTCGGAGGAGTTCCTACTACAGCACAACAGACATGCGTAGAACGTCGGAGGAGTTCTTACTACGGCACAAGATCCAGTCCTTAAAACAAAAGACTTTGACTCCTCCCTGGTGGTTTTGCCTCTCGGGTTAAAGTCCCGATGGAGTTAAACATACAGAATTTAAAGCCGATAATAACCCGGATGTATCTTTCCCACTATGTGACCTGAGGCAAAGTATCTGCCCACTAGAATGAGCCTCTTCTAGGAATATTGCAATACGACAAAGGTAAAATCACGGAACAAGGGCCAGTCTCCAAGAGTAGAATGGCTTCTCTTTCTTGGCTGCCAGGTTTGGGGAATTCAGTGGAGAACATGGCAAGATAATTCCCTTTCTGATCCTACACAGGCTTTAGGATAAAAGGAAGTTAGCGGGAATGTCCTCAACGACCTCTGGCCTTACTAAGGTAGAAGGAGTGACTTTATCTTGGTGCTGTGTGGGGCCAGAGTAACACGCAGAAGTGGGATTTTCTTAGTTTAAATCTGAAATGTTTTATCTCCCATGTTTTAAGCATCTGCACTCCAGGTATTAGGAGCAATTTCAAAAACCCAAGGATCCTTTAAGGAGTGGGAAGCTGGGAGAGCGTGATACTTTGTTTCCAACTTCTGCCGCTATCTGCTTCCTGGTTCTTGTACGACCCCTTCCTGCTCCTGCTGCCACAGATTGAGCCATTCTGCCGAGACTTTCTGCTATGACCCGCGCATACCCTCTGCAACAGCGAGGCAAGATAGTAAACCTTCCCCAAACTGGGTTATTAGGTTGGACATTTTTGGTCACAGCGGCCCAATAGTAACTACTAATAATACAGAGTCCCAGAAGCAATGACAGCCACACTGAGACAAGGGGCCAGGCAGGGTGCTTGCGGATCTCTACAAGAAAGGACCGCGTGCGTGCAAACCCAGGGGGTCAGAACCTGATGGTTCTCATCCTTGTTCTAGGTCACATCACAAAGGCCAAGCGCTGACCACGTTCCTGACATTGGTGGATCTTGTATCTAAAGTGGCAAGTCCGAAGGAAGACTGCAGAAGGCCAGAGTCCGGACAAGGAGGCCAGCCGGGCAAAGAGGCCGAATCAGAAGCCAACGAGACTCCCAAGACTTCCAGGCTGGAGTGGAAAGGAAGTGTTTTGCTGCTAGAGGCAAGGCAGGAAACAGAACAGACCTGTGTTAGGTGTGAGCCAGTGGAGGCCCTGGAGGAGCCTGGTGAGGCGAGAGTAGGCTGCAGGCCTATGGTGGATCTCTGTGGAACCCGTGCTTCCTTCCTCTCTGCCCTACAGAGCATGTCTGTCTCCCAGGACTGCGGTGCTGGAGGGGATCGAGAGGGCCAGAAGGCCCTTTATCCCGTTGATAACCCGACTTTGGTCTTCAGTGTTCCTGGGAGGCTACTTGGAGGGTGGGTATCTTGTTTTAAAAGTGTGCCTGACAGATTGGGAAACAGCGCACACGTGCGTTTTGTTTGGTTTGGTTTGCTTCGTGAGACAATGCTTCACTACGAGGTTCTAAACAGCTTGGGAATGATTCAGTGGCCTACTCTGGCCTCAAACGCAGGTTTCGCCTGCTTCTTTCTGCCTGAGGCGTGCTGGGATTATAGGTATAAACCACACCACATCTGGCCTCGGAGCCTATTGTTTTTGTTAGAGTTCTTGTTTGTTTGTTTGAGCCTAGGGCCTTAAGAATGCTAGGTTAGCCTTCCATCCTTGAGTCAAACTCCTGGCCTTGTGATGTTTTTCTAAAGGATAAAAATCTGTTTTCAAAGCTTCCTGCTCCTCCCTCTGGACCAAGTTCAGACTGTGACAGTGCTGTGTCCCTTTGTCCTAACATTGGGCATACTTGGGAGGATAAGATGGACCAGGTCCTAGGTGAGACCTGTGCTTCCTTTCCCTGCAGGCCTGTTCTTGTTTGTTTGTTTGTTTGTTTTTTTTGAGACAGGGTTTCTCTGTGTAGCCCTGGCTGTCCTGGAACTCACTCTGTAGATCAGGCTGGCCTCGAACTCAGAAATCTGCCTGCCTCTGCCTCACCCACGCCTGGCTTGCAGGCCTGTTCTTGCCCTCTTATTTTTTCAGAGTGTGGGAGGCAAAATGAGATTATTAAGGATTTTGAGATGACTTTTGTGGACCACTGAACCATGACGCAGGAGCTCCCTGAGTACCATGTGACCAGGGTGGCCTATCCTTCCCTGGTCTTCCCACACAGATGGTGGGGACATTTCTGAGGCAGAGTACCAGCTGAAGGCAGGAAACACGGGCTCTTCCTCCAGATCGGGCTCTTTTCCTGCCTCCCTCCAGTCTTGGCCTTGTCTGTATCTCACAGGAAAAGATTCCAAAAAGATGCCATCCCGTCAGTTAGCATTCAGGTGCCCTTGATGCCCGCCTAGGGTTTCCCATGAAAGCACACAGGACATCCAGGGGTGTAGCTTGGTGGTAGCACGTTAGCCCACCATGCACATAAACATAAATTTTAATTTTTAAAAAATTTTTGGGGCGTGTATTTGGGTTGTATGGAGGTCAGAGGTTTCAGCCCTCACCTGCCACATGGTTTGAGACAGGGTCTTATCTCTGCTGCATCCTCCAGGCTGGCTGGCCTACAAGAGTCCAGAATTTCTGCTGTCTCTGCCTCCCAACTCACTATAGGAGTGTGTGTGTGTGTGTGTGTGGGGGGGGGGTTACAGATGTGTGTACCATCGAGAGTCTGTGTAGGATCCCTAGCAAGGCAAAACTAAGCGGCCAACAGGCCAAAGAAGGAAGGGAGGGAAACCATCTGTGGTACGCCATGAACGCTTCCTGTGTTCACAGCAGGTCAGAAGAGCGTGGAGCCTGTTAGTGCCGGAGCCTGGTCTACAGCAGGAGTCTTGCTGAGATGGCCTGGAAGTCTCCTTTGGTGTGTTCGTGTGCAAAATTTCCAGGTGACCCGGCTCAAAGTGTTCTTTCTTGAGAAGACAATATCAGTCAGAGGAAGAAGGAAACAGAGAGGCACCCCTTCCCATTCTTCACCCCCCACTGTCTCCACACTACTCCCCCACTACTTACCCCCCACTATCTCCCCACTATTCCACTTCCCCAACCCCACTACCCCCCTCCCTCCTGCTACCCCCTACCCCCACTCTCTTTTTCCCCTGCAAGCTAAACTAGGCATACATACATACACACTGATCCTGTACAATACTTGGCTCCGAGGTGGGGGATGAGCTGGAGACGGTTCCGACTCACGGGTATAAAGGACGCCCTTGTGCAGAGAGGTTTGTGTCAAGAGCCCAAGGACCCTTCTGTTGGGTAAACACCTTACGGAGCTACTTCCCTCTTGGCTCCGAGCCCAATGTGTTTTTCCATCTCTTTCTACTTATCAAAAGTCTATCCAGGTGGCTGGAGAGATGGCTCATTGGGTAAGAGCACTGACAGCTCTCCCTTAGGTCCTGAGTTCAAATCCCAGCAACCACATGGTGGCTCACAAACATCTGTAATGAGATCTGATGCCCTCTTCTGGGGTGTCTGAAGACAGCTACGGTGCATTTACATAATAAATAAGTAAATCTTAAAAAAGAAAGAAAGAAAAAGTTTGCCCAGCTGTCAAGACCACACTTTTTCAATAATCTTTATTTACATTTTTGACAATATTCTTTTTTGACCCCTTGATTCTCTTTTCCTATTTATTCCAACACATTCTAACATGTCTTTTTACTAACTCATCATCTATTTAGCTGTGTACCCAATACACACATTACCTTCACTTTGAATCTGATCACATGTTCTCTAACACGGACTGCCTCTACCTCCATGTGTTGATTACAGACAGATGGAGTCTCTGGCCTTATTATGGTGGCATCCAGCCTGGTGGCAGAGAGACTTCTCTTTTGCTAGCTTCTGAAGACACGGATTGCTTGTGACTCATCTCTGTCTCCTTCAGCAGCAAGTACAGCCTCCTCCTGTCTTCTCGGTAAAAATATCTCTGCGATGAAATGGAACACAATGCAAGTTCAGTAGCAGACTGCGGACAAGTGACATAAAACTGGGATACGATGCTGGACAAGCGTTTGGCAAGTTCCGGGAGTTTGTTATAGTAGGGTTTTGGTAACCACAGACGTCATTGTCCTGTGTTTATGGTTGTCTCCTTAGCATTACAACATAGATATTCACCAGGGGTGAGCTATTCCCAGCCAGTTTTTCTATTTCTGTTCAGCTTTTTACAATTGCTTTTTATTAGTTATTCTTTCAGGATGTCTTGGAGAGCAGCCCCATAAAAATTATTAGTGCCAGCCATTCGGGAGCTCTTCACAGTTTATGAGATGCGTGGGTGGCAATGAAGTTTTTTTTTTTTTTTTTTACAGCATCTTTCTGTTGTCTTATGACTGTTCTAAGTGCCATTCTGTTTTGAAGAGAGACAGAGAGAAAAAAAAAGACAAATTTCTAAGAACATCACACACTCCAGGTCTGGCACAGTGCCGAGGGCGCCGTCCCACCTTGAGGATAATACTCCCCTCTGTTGCCATCAAACCGCTCCAGTGATGGTGACATCTGTCTGCCTCTGGCGTTGCTTTCATTTGTCCTGGGCTTGGTTTCTCTCTCCCATCTTTACGCAGCCCCTTTCTTGTCTTCTGTGTCACACACACAGTCTGGATGTTCACCCTGTTCAGTAGTACCGTCACCCCGGGCTCCCTTCTTGACTTCTGGGCTGGGAAATAGTGTCTTTAATCTCCTTTTCCTCTGTCTCTGTAGATGATGGCTGGATACCAGCAGATGCATACATATTCTGTTTCTGACTTCTCTGTACCCCAGACTCACATACTCAGATGTGCTCAGATGTGGCCTGGATATCTCCTGGGCACCTTAAACTTTTTTCAAAAAAAAAAAAACTTAATTCTTAAGTTTTTCCTCTCAAAAACTGTTCTACTCAGTTTTGCCAACCCTGTCATGAGAAGTGGTGTTGTCTTGTGTTCAGTTACTCAACCCCAAACCCTAGTTGTGGTCTAAGACCCCCTTCCTATGAGGCCTGGGTTGATCCAAGGCTTTCTCTGAGGCCCTGATGTATGGAGAAGGAATATAGCTCTTTCTCCAAATCAGGGAACATGTTTAGCAGAGCCAGTGATGGCCTGGGTCTCGGGGAAGCTATGGCTTCTGATAACTCAACTCTTCTCACTACGAGGGCCTACAGTTATCATTCCCGAGGCCACTGTGTGCTTGGTCCATAAAGTTCTTGGGATGTCCTGTGGCCCCCTTGTGTAACATTGTTTGATTGGCTTCTCATTGACTTCATCCCATGACAGTTTTTTTCTGACCATGTCCCATTTCTCCTTCAAAATAGAATATAAGACATCATACTTCTAAATAAACTTGCTTGGCATTAGACATAGGTTGGACAAGACTTCTGGAGCCCATGTGCTCTATCTTCTTTCTCCCTGGTCTCTTGAACCTTCCTCCTCAGGACCCTGTTACCGGTCTGGGTCAAACTGGCACCTGCATACAGAAGAAAGAGTCAGTATGGCTGTAAACAGACAAGCCAGGAGGACCACCTGAAGGAAGAGGCAGAACATGGGACAGCTGGATTCTAAAGAGTACTTTTATCTCCTTAGATACGATGCCTGCTTCTAAATTCTAGTTCTTGCAGTGTTTTGCTAAAGTGCATGTAAAAAAATTGTTTACCTTCATTAAGAAAATCTTCCCTAAAATCTGGCTCTGAAAGAGGCCCCGTAGATTTAAAAACATGGAAAAGTGTTGGTAAACATTTCAAAACAGAATATCACCTCCAAGGGCCAAGTGGTTTCCTGTTGTTGCTGGGTTTCACTGTGAGGTTGGCTTAGAGGTTGTTTAGATCCACAGCAGAGCATTCATTCACTTGTGACTAAACAGCCCTGAAAACATGGTCAGTTCACTCCAAAACAGATGCAGGGATCAAAGACAAAAATAAAAAACCAAAGGTAGAGATAGAGGCTCAGAGGACCAGAAATGGCTCAGGTCTTACACTACTTTCAATTCTTTTTATTTTTTATTTTTTTTATTTATTCATTGATTATATGTAAGTACACTGTAGCTGTCCTCAGACACTCCAGAAGAGGGCGTCAGATCTCATTACGGACGGTTGTGAGCCACCATGTGGTTGCTGGGATTTGAACTCAGGACCTTCAGAAGAGCAATCAGTGCTCTTAACTGCTGAGCCATCTCTCCAGCCCCTACTTTCAATTCTTGAGGCCTCAGAGGACAAGAGAAAAGTTCTCTCTCTTATAAAAATTAATAAAAATAGCTTCTACCCATTTAGCTGACTCTGTGTGTGTGTGTGCGTGCACATGCATGCGTGTGCATGCACACACACATGCATACAACAGGGAGTGTGGCAGGAGAAGCCCCAGGTCCAGAAAACTGCCTGATGACTCTGCTGCCTAGTTTTGTGTGTCAATTTGACACAAGCTAGAGTCACCAGAGACGAAGGAGCCTCAGTTGAGGAAATGCCTCCAGGAAATCCAGCTAGCTGTAAGGCATTTTTTCTATTAGTGATCAACAGGGGAGGGCACAGTTCACTGTAGGTGATACTTTCCCAGGGCTGGTGGTCCTGGGCTCTCTAAGAAAGCAAGCTGAGCAAGCCAGGGGAAGCAAGCCAGTAAGTAACACCTTTCCATGGCCCCTGCATCAGCTCCTGCCTCCAGGTTCCTGCCCTGCTTTGAGTTTCTGTCCTGACTTCTTCCAGTGATGGACTATGATCTGGAAGTGTAAGCTGAATAGACGCTGTCCTCCTGGCTTGCCTTTTGGTCTCAGCTTTTCCATTTCCGTTTCCTTGAAGCAATTAACTCCAGACTGAGACAGTGACAAGGCATCTGAAGCGTTCCTCACCTTCAGGTCCCTTTTCTCTTTTCCCTCCCATCCTTCCTGTCTACACATCAGGTTTTACAAGCTCAAACTTCCAAACCTAATTCCTAAATAATCTCTTGTATACTGACAGGGCAGTGAGCCCCATCTGAGTTAAGACAGAGCAGCTGTTATTGACAAATTGTCTTACGATGTTTTATCCCAAACGGCCAACCCTGGACTATGGGATCTGGCCTTCCCATAGGAGACCCAGCATGTCCTTAATCCCTGTCCTGGGTCAAAAGGACCCTCTGTGTGACAAGAAGGAGGACAACACAGCCTGAGATATAAATACAAAAGGTAAAAACTAAAATCAAGGTGCTGACATTCCTTAGTGAGACTTAAAGCGTTCCTCTAGTTTATCTCTTCTCTCAACTTCCTGGAGCTACAATGATGTTTATGTTATGATTTTAATGGTTTGTTTTGTCTTAATTTTAATAAAGTTTGTATGATATACAACACTAGCATACTAACAGAAAAGGCTAACACTTTAAGGTTGACAGATTTCAACAATAACAACATCAAGAACTAAAGGGCAATTACAGCTGCTGCCACAAGGGAGCTGTTCAGGTGGGTTCTGTTGAGTTTTACTGCCTAAAGGCAGGCTTTCCCCTTTAGATAAAAGTTACTTATGTATATGCCTTTCTACACACACACACACACACACACACACACGCACACGCACACGCACACACACACAAACTTAAAGGATTTTCAAGATATGTTTGACCTCTTTAAACACAAACAAATACTAAAATGTGTTTTTTTTTTCTTAAAGATTTATTTATTTATTTATTTGTTATATGTAAGTACACTGTAGCTGTCCTCAGACACTCCAGAAGAGGGAGTCAGATCTCGTTACGGATGGTTGTGAGCCACCATGTGGTTGCTGGGATTTGAACTCCTGACTTTCGAAGAGCAGTCGGGTGCTCTTACCCACTGAGCCATCTCACCAGCCCCCTAAAATGTGTTTTTAAGGACCCAAATACAGGGCTTCTGCCCTATCTTCTAAAGTAATTGCCACCCTCCTCTGTCCAGCTGTACTGGCCTAAAATCACAAAATAATAGTTAAATATTAATATTTTTTTACAATTAAAAAGCTATGCAGGCCATCCCAATCAATTTTATTTTTTAAAACAGTGGAAGATCTATCTACGTGATTATTATGTCTCATAATATTAAAACATGAAAAATGATAGATAAAAATTTTAATAAATAAGGATTTGTATATAAAGATTAAGACAAAAATATGTTTACGCAGTGTGATGGTTTCTATATGCTTGGCCCAGGGAGTGGCACTATTAGGAGGTGTGGTGTTGTTGGAGTAGGTGTGTCACTGTGGGTGTGGTCTTTAAGACCCTTCTCCTAGCTGCCTGGAAGCCAGTATTCTGCTAGCAGCCTTCAGATGAAGATGTAGAACTCTCAGCTCCTCCTGAACCATGCCTGCTTAGCTGCTACCATGCTCCTGCCTGGATGATAAAGCCTGAATCTCTGAACCTGTAAGCCAGCACCAATTAAATGCTGTCCTTATAAGAGTTGCCTTGGGCTGAGCGGTGGTGGCACAAGCCTTTAATCCCAGCACTTGGGAGGCAGAGGCAGGCGGATTTCTAAGTTCGAGGCCAGCCTGGTCTACAAAGTGAATTCCAGGACAGCCAGGGCTATACAGAGAAACCCTGTCTCGAAAAAAAAAAAAAAAAAAAAACAAAACAAAAAAAAAACAACAACAAAAAAAAAAAACAAAAAACCAAACCAAACCAACCAAACAAACAAACAAAAAAAAAAGAGTTGCCTTGGTTGGTCATGGTGTCTGTTCACAGCAGTAAAACCTTAGCTAAGACAGATTAAGAGAAATATATGTTTACACAGTGAAAAAAAAAAACCAAAAAAAAACTAAAGGCTTTTTTAAGTGATAAAGAGCCGAATAAGTTATTTAAGGTATATAGAAGATGGTATACGGTAATATAGTGAATAAGAATTAAAGATAATGTATATGATGTTTGTTTCTAAGGTCTAAGATTAGCAATTACAAAGTGACTAGGTAACTGTATGTCAAATCAAGGTTAGATGCTTCTCAGGTGGTGGCTTGCACGACTCTCTTTAACTCTACCAGGCTATCACCCACCATTCCTGTCTGTGTGTCATTGGTGGCTGTCTCAGAGTTTCTATGGCTACGATGAGACACCATGACCAAAAGCAAGTTGAGGAGACTTGCTTCCACGTCATAGTTCATTACTGAAGGTAGTCAAAAAAGGAACTCTCTCTGGGCAGGAACCGGGGTGTGGCAGCTGATGCAGAGGCCATGGAAGGGTGCTGCTTACTGGCTTGTTCCCCACGGCTTCTAATAGAAACCACCAATCCAGGGATGGCCCCACCCACAATGGGCGGGGTTCTTCCCCATCAATCACTAATTAAACAAATGCCCTACAGACTTGCCTACAGTCAGCTCTTAAATGGAGGCATTTTCTCAATTGCTTTAGCTTGTGTCAAGTTGACTTTAAACTATCCAGCACTGTGGGTCCGTATGGATGCGTTGTCATCTGAATGATCCATAAAGCTTTTGGGGTCTAGCAGGGATTTAGTGTACAGCTTTTCAAACATTCCTTACTTGAGTCTTCCAGTTTCTAATCACCCACAGGTTACCCCATTGGGCGGCCATTTCCTGGGATACAGTAAAACCTGGTGCCCTGGTTCTGGAATGAACTGAAATCCCCATTGGGTGGGGGTGCTCCTTGGTTCTGAAGAACTCTGTGCCCGTGTGGACGACCTGAGGCCCTGGTCTCCGTAGAACTGGCTTGCTCTTGGTTTAAACGTTCCCAGGAGTGAGAGTTTTCTTCTATGTTGTACTGCCTCAGGTTACTCCCTTCCATATTGCCAGGGAAGGGCCCTCAAGAATCTTCCCACTCTTTCTTCTCCCAGATGTATGGCCTTTTGTTTGCTTCCTGGGGTCCCTGAGCTGCTCCTTCCACACCGAGGGGGAGTAGGGAACTGCCATGCAATGCTTAGGATAGTGCTTGCCACACATGCACGGGGACCTCAGTTTGGTTCCCTGGCATGCACATAAATAAGCCAGGTCGTGTAGCACACATCTATAAACCTGGTGTGGATGGGCCAGAGATGGGAGGACCCTGGAGCTTCTTGGCCAGCCACTGAAACTCCTCAGTGAGTTCTAGGTCCAGTAAGGGACCTTGTCTGAAATGAAACAATATAATAGAGTACTAGATAGATGTCTAAGATAATAGATACCTAAAGACAGAAGAGCACTAGAGAGTGACACCCAACGTGTGCATCATATTCACCCACTGGCCGCTGTGTTGAAATATCACTATTGTGTGAGATACCTTGGGATGAAGAAAGAGTTGATGAGTCGCATCCTGTGCTAGTGTTTTCGCCAGTGCCTGGGTGGGGAAGTGAAGCTCAAACCTGGGCTCTGAGAACCCAAGAAGATGGACTCCATTGTGGCTTCAGTGAGATCAACGATGGGTAATGGACGAGGCACCAACGTTTCAGCTCTGCTGTATCCTCGCTTTCCAGATATCAGGTTATTTCCCTACATGCAAAAAGCTGCTCAGCTCTGGGTTTATGAAATTCAGTAAAATATACAACTGTAAGAGCAAAGGTTACTCTGCTCCTTTGGAATGGGTTCTGGCAAGCCATCTCAGATAAAGACACAAATGTGTTCTTTGTTCGTTTCCATGAACGGGCATTGTACTGCTCTGAGACCCAGTCTACATCCCCAAAAATAAGAATGCGTGTTTCTGATAGGTGTTGGCTTTGCAAAACTGGGTAAATAAGACCCACATTTCCTATAACCCATGAGCACACAAGCAACGCATTCTTCGGCTCAGGATGGAGACATTTATTTTTGGCACTCTTGGTTCTCTCTGTATTAGCTTCACAGATTTTCTTCTGTCAGATGTCGATGTTGGATGGCCCTAAATAAAGGATCCAGAGAAAGGGAGGGACTGATGTTCAGCTATGAATCCCTGTAAATATTTATGAGACGCTTATACCATCTTTGGAGATTTATTTTGGAAAGTGTGTGTGTGTGTGTGTGTGTGTGTGTGTCGCTCCTCTTTAAATGGTGGGTGATGGTGTTCGTTTGGTTTTTGTGATGCTATGCCAAAACGTAAATGGTCCCTCTTTATCTGTATGACTCCTCTCCTTGCAGAACAGAGAGCCTTGCACCGTGAAACCAGTGACCCAGGCACCACACCAGATGGATGCTTTACAGGGCCAAGCAGGAAATGAAGACGGGAGACCCTGCAACACTGTGCTTATAATTTGTCTTCTAAACTCGTTGATATTTGCTCTCCATGTTGAGATATTGGAAGAGGTTGGTGCTCTGTTCCCTTGGGTGGATCAATCTAGTTATGTGACTTTTTTTTCATAGCAGACTTAGCCTGGTCAGGGCTGGTACCACCTTGAGGTACCACACACACACACATAAGAAGGCCAATTGTGGTCCTCTCAACTATCACTGTCTGAAACTGTGAGGTTAAAATGAACATCTTTTCTTCACGTTAGCTAGTCTGCATAATGGTGTTGTTATCAGTAGGGAGTGGCAAAAGGTGGGTTCCTTGTATAAAAATTAATCATTGCAGGGTGGCACCGGTGGAATATTGAACCAAGCATGGTAGTGTGTAAGCCTGGGACTCATTTAACTGTACTGGTTATAGGCCAGAAGCTGGCCTGGCCTATGTCCTTATTTCAAAATCTTAAAATATGGCTTCTTCAGGGATGACAAACCATTGTGAATCTGCCTGTTGCTGTGTGACGAGCAGGCAAAAAGAACAACCCACTTCTAGTTACTCAGGCTGATTGTCCGAACAATCGAAGGAGGAAACCAAGCTTTTCACAGAATTGAGAGAAGAGAGGATGTGAAGACAGGGTCCAAGTGTAAGCAAACGTGAAGAAATTGTCTTAGCAGATAGACATGTAAAGACAGCGTCTTCATGTAAGGGTTTCCCCTGATGATGTTGTCTAACTTAAACTCAGAGTCTTTCAGGCAGGGACTTCAGAATCACTTCGAAGTATCAGCCCCAAATATTTATAGATCTGTACTAAGCCATACAAGCATTTCAGTGCTGCTCGTTCTGTCGATGCCTGGGGTCCCCACAGACACCTGGGGGCCACATAACTGGCACAGTTCCAGGGTCTGCTACAGATTCAGCTTCTTCACTCTCCAGTGGAAAAGTAGACTAATTAGTAACTAAACATTTTAAAATGTTTTCATTGTTTCAAATTAGCGAATGTGAGACACTAGTAGGCTATTTTGAGGAAGTATGTTTCTGTGGCTCTCCCTCTTCCCTACCGACCCTGCTCCCCACTAATCTACTCTTTGTAGCCTCCCTGCCAGACTCCTTTCCTCTTCCAAGTCCCATTTGTGATTTTGCCCATCCCCGGCCCATTCTCCTCCCCTATGGCTCTGCTCTCTCCATCTCCTTATGGCCAGATAAACAAGTAAAACGGAAGCACCAGGGCAGAACTAGAAGGAGAGGAAGTCAAGACTGAAAGGCAAGTCTATTTCAAGAGAGGCAAAGAAGCAGAAAGAATGTGACACAGCTGTCAGTCACCAGCCACCACCAAGCGCCACACTGCAGGCCCTGAACTGCATGCTTTTCAAAAATCTGCAGGTGGAACACACTATGACTGCGTGATGATCTCTTATTCTGGGCAGTGCGGGACACAGCCCGCTTCTGATGAGCCAAATGGAGCAGAGCCTCCACCTCTTTCTCACATATCATGCATTGGTGACAGTTAGCGCCTCACTCCCTGGGCTTGCCCGACAAATCTCACACTCGCTCCCTTGTCCCTTGTGGGTCCCAGTAGCTAGCAGGTCTCAAACGGTCTCATTGTAGATCTCTATATAACTCGCCACAAAACTGTATGTCCAGCCCTGGCCACTCATCTTTTGGACCACAGAGAACAGATGCCGCATGGCCTGAGGGATCAGCCCTTCCAATTGGGGGTCTCCCCTAGGTTCACCTTCCATAGTGAAGGTCTTGCCACTGCCTGTCTGTCCATAGGCAAAAATGCACACAGGGTAGCCATCCAGTGCTGACTGGACAAGCATGGCGATCCCCTCAAACACTTCCTCCTGCTTGCTTCCTGGAGGGAACACCCGATCAAAGGAGAAATCATGGCGGGTAGTGGGTGCCGGGGCCCCAGTCAGGGTGGAGCGCCGACAGTGAGAGGCTAAGGCGAGTCGGGGGATCAGAGGGTCCAGCAGGGCCAGGAAGAAACACGAGGAAGCCAGGAGATGGAGTGGATTCCCCTGCGAGGACAGGGCGCACGTGGCAGAACACCCAGATATTGCCCTTCAGTTCCTGCAGCTGGTTGTGGAGTCGTCCCGTTCCATCTCTAACCCATAGAGCTGGTCTCCTTGCTTAGCCAGTAAGGTCACCTGGGCTTCAGTCTTCTGCCAAAGACACACCACCTCTTCTTGGCTGCTTGACAGAGCTGCTTCTGCGACCTGAAACCTCCTCTCCTGCTCCTCCAGTTGGATGCTCAATGTGCTCCACTCCTCCTTCAATTGCAGCCGCTCTCTCTGAAGCTCCTGAACCAACCTTTCCGTGGTACCCAGATATTCCTCCAGCTCCAAGACACAGGCACTCAGCATCTCCAGTCTCTGCTGGTCCTGCTCAGCTCGGGTGCGTACATTGGCCAGCTCCCCTTCCAGGGTGCTCTGCTCTGTCCCCAGGGTCGTGGCCTGCTCCTGGACCTCTCTGAGATGTTTCCGAAGCCCCCGGTTCTCCCGTTCCAGCGTTTGAGTCTTCTCCCGATAGCGTTTCAACTCTTCACTGAGGTCAAACAACTGGCCCTTCAGGTCCCAGGCAAGGGCGTTTGCCAGGTCTCTTCCTTACCACTACAGGAGCAGTGGATGTGCCAGGCTTCTGGGCAGGAACAGTGGGAGCTGGCTTCTGGTTCCTCAGCACTGTACCAACAGTAGAGCACCCACGAGGTCCTGCCTTCTTAGGGCCTTTCTGAGCTGCAGTGTGGCCCTGGGTCTGTGACACTGTGCTGAAGAGTGGTCCTCTGGGACGGGATATGTCAACTTTGGTCACTGCACCCATGCCTCGTGTCCGTTTCTTTACGGGCTCCAAGGCATCCTCCATCTGGTCAGGACCTCTCTTGAGCCTGCTTGCTGACGGGGCACTCGGGAGGAGAACTTGACCAGGCTTGTCTTCAGCTCTACATTCCTCTTCACTTCCAACAAAGGTGGCCTCTGCGCCTGCACGTCCATGGTGGTCCGCACAGGACGGGATGCAAAGGCAGCAGGCAGGGTGCCGGTGTCCCGAGACTCACATCCTCTCAAGGGCTCGCACTGCAAAACGCCGGAGCCAGGCCGTCCAGGAGCCAGGCTAATCTGCCACACTAATCCGCCATACTTGCCACTTTTGAATTTCTGTTCTTTCTTTTCGACACAAGATCTTACTATGTAGCCCCGCCTGGCTTTTTAGTACAAAATAATTGTTAAGCCAAAGTGGCAAATTTTGGGTGTTACATTCTTTCTACCTTTACCAGATTTTGTTAATGTACTTAACTACTGATGAACACTACAGTTCCTAGTCATCCTCTTCCTCCTCCTCCTCCTCTTTGTAAATACTTTCAAAGTGGTCCATCAAGACGCCCTCCTGCCCTACGCCCCCAAGAAAAAGAATAATGGTGTCTCCAAAAGGAGTCCTTCTGGGTACAATTTGTCTGTTGTTAACAACACAATATTATTATGCCTTGAAAGCAAAATAAATCATCAACAGAAAAATGATAATTCAATGAGAAAGGTATCACGATACTTACGAGTTCTAGGGGCTCTGCCTCTAAAGGCAGCTGAGCAGTGATCTTGATTAGTAGCTCATTTTCAGCATGCTAGTGTGGAACCAGGAGCTTTGGCAAGAAGATATTTGATTTTGAAAAAAATTTTTTCTTTCATTTTTTTATTAGATTTATTTTTGTTTCTGTGCTACCGTGTGTGTGTGTGTGTGTGTGTGTGTGTGTGTGCCCCATGCATGCGCAGATACATGCAGAGTACAAAAGAGGGCTTCAGACCCTCTGGATCTAGACTTACAGGCCTTTGTGACTTACTGGACATGGGTGCTGGGAATTGAGTATAGGTCCTCTGCAAGAGAGCTACACGCTCTTAACTGCTAAGCTGTCTCTGCTTCTCCACCCCCAGACTTCTTGTCAATTCATGTTAATTCTTGTTCATTCTTCTTGGAATTCATGGAGCTTGATGAAGTTCAGAAGGTGTCCTTATGTCTAGGTGATAGTAGCAACAAGATTCAGGAACATCTCGTGCTATGCAACTCCTGGCTTCTCCGTCCTTTGCTTCATTTTTTTCTTCATCTCATCCACTTTGGTTAGAAATGTGTGTGACTTCATCATTACATGAAGCCTCTGAGTAAGGGAAATATAAGCCTGCACTATATAGAACATTTCCTGTCCCGATTAAGAAGAGAAGGCAGGACTCATTTGTGGTAAAATGACAATGGGAGAGACTCAGTAGAGACTGAAGTGGAACGCTTTATAGATATAAAGCGAGTGAACAGACTTACCACGTATTGATGGCTTATTGGTGAGGACCTAGCAGAGAGAGGTACTGGGTTGAAAGGAAGTGTCAGGAACTGGAAGCAGAGTTGAATGGAGTTAATTTGGATGTGAGTTTGTGCTCGTGATTGCAAAGCAATGCAGAGAAGCCCCTAACAGATCCATGGGCTATGGAAAGTTCGAGCTGGGCTGTTTTGCTGAGTGTGTTGTAATTTTTTTTTTCCATAGCAGAAACTACAAATTCTTTCAAGGCAAGTGTGCTTACCTAGGTGACATCCTGGACTTTAAGTAGGGAAACACTCTGACTGAAAACCTGGTAGACTTTTAGATCAATTTGGACCTCTTTAAAAGAAGTGTTTAGACCTGTCTGCTTAGCCCAGAAAACAGTCTTGTAAACGAGGTGTGTGTGGGGCTGGAAGATGGCTCAGCAGTTAAGAGTGCTCATTGCTTTTCCAGAGGACCCAACTTCAATTCCCAGAACCTGAGTTACCTGTAATCCAGCTCCAAGGGGACTGGAAAGCTCTTGTCTCCTTGGGCACACCCACACATGTGTACCTACCCACACACAGACCCATAGACACACACATATACACACCCCAATAATAAAAAATCTTAAAAAAAAAAAAAAGGAGACATTTAGACCAGGACTCAGAAAAGTCTGAGCCTGTACAGAGACATCTCTTTGAAAGTTAAATAGATGGAAGTCCTTCGTGTTCCCAAGAGAACTGGAAACCTAAGTTGATGGTAGTGATAGCGTGCCCCTCAGAAATTCACAAATATTTCCCTAAACGCAGATAATATAAAGTTTTCCAAGTGCCATCGGACATATAATTACTGCCATTATCAAAGTGCCGTGGAATGACTTGCAAATGTGAGTTGTCAGGCACTTAAGCAAAAGTCCTCCTCCCCCTACTACGGAAACGGGCGCAGACTTCTGTAAAGTGCTCAGCAGAGCATTTACTGTCTCGCTGCAGGCTCCTTATTTGGCATGCCCTACAAACTACATCAAAAAGAAGACAAATATTTACGAAGGCATTCCTTAATGGATGGTAAAGCCATGCAATGGGCTTCCATGGTTTCATAGGCTGAGCTAATGTGGCAGGGCGTATATTAATAATTTAAGAAAGAAACACATGTGGAACTCATTTCCTGTTGGGTCAGATACATTAATGGGGTGGTGTGGGGAAAAGGTAGTTTTTGTTTTTGTTTTTGTTTTCCCTTCAGCCTTCTGGGGATTGGGGTGAGGTTTCTGAGTTCTTGAATTCTGAACTCTAACTTTTGCTCCACTCCTGGAGTGTCTGAGGCTACAGACCCCTGAAGACTAGATATTTCTTTGCTCATAATATAAAGCAGGGTCAAAGAGCTGGGCAGCTGGAGGGATGGCACGTTGTCCCCAGGGGATGCAGCAACTCCAGTTCCCAGTCTGACCCCCACCCTCCAGGCAAAAGGTTAGAAGACTCTTCCCTTTGATCAGCCGAAGGGGAAAGAGTCTAAAATACTAAGATGGAGTTGTAGACTGAGAAGAGGAGAGTCAGCAGAGCCCACTCTGCTTTGAGAGGGAAGATTAAAGTTTCTGTGCCAGGTTGGGCATGGTGGTACACACCTTAAATTCTATAAAACCAGCAGGCAGATCTCTGAGTTTGAGGTCAGCCTGGTCTACAGAGGGAGTTCCAGGCCAGCCTGGGCTATACAGAGAGCAAGATCTTGAACAAAAACAAACAAATCAAAACAAGACGTTTCTATGCCTGTGGTGGTTTGAATAAGGACGGCCCCCACGGGCTCATATAGTTACTAGGGAGTGGAACTCCCAGATAGGAATAGAAGGATCAGGAGGCGTGGTGTTGTTGGAGGACGTGTGTGGACTCTAAGATTTCAAAGACCCATGCCAGGCACGGTCTTTCTGTCTGCCTGCAGGTCAGGATGTAGTCGTTACATTTCTAGCACCCCTCCTGCCATGCTTCCTGCCATGATAGTGAACTACGTCTCTAGAACTTCAAGCAAGCCCCTGGTTAAATGCTTCATTCATAAGAATTTCCTCGGTCATGGTGTTTCTTCACAGCAATAGAGCAGTGACTATGACTAGTGGGTCTCAACCTTCCCAATGCTGTGATTCCTTCACACAGTTCCTCGTGTTGTGGTGACCCCCAACCGTAAAATGATTTTTGTTGCTAGTTCATAACTGTAATATTGCTACTGTTGTGAATCTTGATGTAAATGTTTGATATGCAGGATATAATATGCAACCCCAGTGAAAGAGTCATTTGATCCCCCAAAGGGTCGAGACCCACAGGTTGAAGATCACTGAACTAAGGCAATGATGAACAGTGATGTAGACATGGAAGCCAGATAATCCCTTTCCTCCCTGAGTTGTCTTGGTCATGGTGTTTTATCACAGCAACAACAACCCTAACAACAGCAATGCCTATCTTTGACTTAGGGAGCACCCATAGGGAAAATAGAATTGTTTTCCTCTGTGAGCTTACAGTTCAACAGAGGTCACAACATAAAATACAAAGTATACAGTGTGCTGAGGAATTACAGATGCTTTGGATAAAAACTGGGTGGTGGTTATGAAATGCCATCTCGGGAGAGTATTGCATTGATGGATTAAGGTCAGATGGGGTGCATGATAACAAACACCACCTACCTCCATGCAACCTCTGCACCCGGAAGCCTCTCATCGGAACTGTTCTCTCTTCCGGAAACTAACCTGCCAATCTGTCGTCGTGGCCTTTGCATATGCATCCCCTGACCTGTAACACTAGTCTGCCCTGCACCTGCCCAGACAGCTTCTGTAGAGACTCAACTCAGCCCTAGCCTCCCTTGTTGTTATTTACGTATGCCGTGCAGGGAGGAGACACTTCTGATACTTTCCTCACGTCAGAAAACCCAGTCCTTTGTACTGTTGGCCTCATAAATACAGCCACAGAGGGCTCTCACTGGTTAATGATCGCAAGTTGGCGAGCAAACTTTAAGCTTGCATGACAAATCCAGCTTGCAATCTCAAGGGAACAAACCTGATTCTCTACAATGTTCTACTGCATAGATGCCATCTTGTCACCCAGCTGTGCCAAGTCTTCAGGTTGCAGAGCCCTTCCAACCACAGAAACAGGCTCTTGATATTATAGAAGCAGCCCCACCCTTCTTGCTAAGGAGAGGGAAATCTAATTTCATGATGACAGGCATGATGTCAGAAGTAAGGTAGACTTAATGAAGGTGAACAAGTATTATCTAACTCCCTGTGCTTAGATCAGAGAATGACTAATGCAATAAGGTTAAAAGCACTTCTGTCCCGACCTAAAGTTCCTTCTTGTTCAAAGTCGCTGAAATGCCTTTGGTCTCAACTGCAGTTTAAAATCAGGATGTGAAAAAAACAACAACAACAACAAAAAAAATGGGACCGACATGGTAGTATATACCTTTAAGCCCAGCACCAGAGATCGAGAAGCAAGTAGGTCTCTGTGAGTTTGAGGCCAGCCAGGGCTGATGCATACATAGTAAAACATTGTCTTAAAAAGAGAAAGTGGTGCCTTTAATCCCAGTAGCAGGCAGATTCCGAGTTCGAGACCAGCCTGGACTGCAGAGCGAGGTCCAGGACAGCCAGGGCTACACAGAGAATCGGAGGGAGTGGGTTTTCTCCTACAGGTAGGTTCTGGGAATGGAATTTAGGTCATCAGGCTTAGCTGCAGTCATCTGTAACCACTGAGACATCTTTGAGGCTACAAAGTCACAAATATTAGTTAAAGCTTTGTGACTATTCAGTTTTAAAGAACAAATGAGTTCTCCTTCCTCCTCCTCTTCCTCTCCCTCCTCCTTCTCTCTCCTCCTTTCCTTCCTCCTCCCCTTCCTCGATTCTCCCTCCTCCCTCTCCTTCCTTCTACCTCCTTTAACTCCTCCTCCCCTCCCCCTCCTCCTTTCTTTTTCTCCTCCAATTCCCCCTCCCTTTTCTTCCTCCTTCTTTCTTCATCCTCCTTCTTCTCCTCTTCCTTCCTCTCTCCCCCTCCTTCTGGAAAACATCAAATGGTGAAGACACCAGTCCAGTGGGTCTTGGGGCCACAGTTGTGGTAGAGGCTGTGGCAATGGAGCGATAACCAAAGACAAGGAGTGGATCCCTGGGCCACCTGGTTGAGGACGTGAGGATCAAGCCCCTGGAGCAGAGTTACCTGTTCTCCCTGCCCATTAAGGAATCTGAAATCACCGACTTTTCCCTGGGCGCATCCCTGAAAGATGAAGTTGTAAAGATCGTGCCAGTGCAGAAGCAGACTCGAACCAGACGGTGGACCAGGTTCAAGGCTTTGTGGCTATTGGGGAGTGTAAAGGTCATGTTGCTCTTGGTGTTAAGTGCGCCAGGGAGGTAGCCACTGCCATCTGAGGGGCAATTGTGTTCGCCAAACTTTCCATTCTCGATGTGCAGAAAAGCAACCAGGAGAACAAGATGGTCAAGCCCCAAGCTGTTCCATGCAAGGTGACTCTGCTGGTGTGTCTCTTCCCTGGTCCAGAAATGCTGACATTATCTCTGCTCCTGTGCCCAAGATGCTGTTGCTGATAGCTGGTATTTGTGACCGAAGCCAGGGACTACACTGCCACCCTGGGTAGCTTTGCTGAGGCACCCTTTGATGGTACCTCCAAGACCTACAGCCATTTCATACACACACACACACACACACACACACACACACACACACACACACACACACACCGACCTCTGGAAAGAGACCGTGTTCACCAAGTGTTCACTGGGCATCTTGTGAAAACCCACACCAGGGTCTCTGTTCAGAGGACCCAGGCTCTGGGTATGGCAACCACATAAGAGATTTTATATAAAAAATAAAAAGTGAATGAAGTGTGGGGAGTGGGAGGGGGAGAGAGTGAGAGCTCAAATGAGTCCTAAAATGAATAAACTCAGAAGGAAGTAGGCATTTATATGTTGATAGTAGACGAAAATTACAACCCTTTAGAAAATAATTTTAAAATGTTTATGAGTGTAATTTGACTCTGGAAGTTGTATTAAGGCATCATCCGAAATGAGAAATTTTCTTTTTGGTTTTTTTCAAGACAGGGTTTCTCTGTATAGCCTTGGCTGTCCTGGAACTCACTTTGTAAACCAGGCTGGCCTTGAACTCAGAAATTTGTCTGCCTCTGCCTCCCAAGTGCTGGGATTAAAGGCGTGTGCCACCACGCCTGGCATAATACTATTAAAAGTAGCAAAAACTTGGAAATAAAGTTTGTATAATAGTTACATGAATCACAGCATGGAGTACTATGCTGCCATTAAGATGAGGCTTAGCACTTCTAATGTTACCGTGGTAACTGAGGCAACACGGAAGGCTCGTGCTGTCTGTACAGAACAACGCCGACTCATTATCCTCCCCACATGACGCACTGTGCTCACAAATGCTTGGATTCCATTTGAAATAATCTCACTATGTCTTTCAACTCATAGACGTGTAAAACTTGTTTTCCAGCCGAATTCTGAGTGTACTTAAATTATAACATTTCTTGTCATAAGAACAAGAGATACAATCCATGAAACTTATTCAAGAATCAGTTTTTCACCCTAATCCCTACGATGTTAAGTCCGACTCCTTGGCAGTGGCTGACAGGCTGGAACACATGCAGGTGAAATTCAGGGCAGCAACTAAAGGCTCTAGCTGAAGTCTGCAGTCTCCCCAGCCTCCTCTCCCGGCAGGAACACAGCACTTTCAGCTGTTTGCTTGTGGCTTTTGCTCTTTGGGATCGCCTGGGTGTACTTGTCCTGTGTAAAAAAGTCGTCATGAGTAACTGCCTTATTCTGCTGCCACAGCATAAATAAAATCTTGAATTCTCCCAGCTGGGTCAGGGCCAGACCTAAGCCTGGACCAGTCGGACCCAGGAGGTTGTACTACAAGAAGCGCAGTGTTGTGTCCTAGCAACCCGAGCAACGAACTCTGGACTCCGACGACCGCACAAAGCATCAGTTTAAAGACGGCATTTCCCCCATTAAATAGCTAAACAGCTGTATTATTCTTAGAGAAGTTGTGAGGCAGGAATTGGAAAAAGCATTTCCAGTCTTATAGCAAAAAAAAAAAAAAAAAAAAGATTATTTTGGTTTGTGGATTGTCTACTGTTGCAGACTTAATGTTAAACAGAATTGGGAATGTTTGATTTAATTACTCTTTGATGAATGCATATCTTTGATAGAGGACCATGATAAATATTAACTATGTATTAAAGGCCAGATCTGCATTTTTCCCCCTGAAAATTAGGCTGAAAATAAGAATAAATGGAATCGACATGTTATGAACACTCTAAAATGTTTGAAATTTGTATTTTAATTACTAATACATATTCATTATAGATGAGTAAAAATGATTTCACTCACCCATAAACTCAGCACCTGCTGCTAAGTGGACTGTAGCTATTATTAATATATTGGCATGAAACTCTTCCTTTTTTCCCTGCATTTGTGCACATATATGACATCTTATTCTCAAATGGGGTGATTCTAGAAAATATTAGGGTTACTACCGTCAATACTCACTAGTGGTTTTATGATAAGTATGTTACAGTTTTTCTCTTAACCAAGCTAGCTCCCAGATAATTGAGACTGGACTATTATATTTATTTATCAAGTTTAATTGCACAATAACTCCTCTAGGCTAATCTGTCTACCTCCTGGTCAACATCCTCATGATACTTGCATTTTAGTATTGATCTGCCTCTTTCTGCTTCAGGCATTTTCTCATGGTATCTCCTGGACTCTCTCCCCTTGGCTGAATCCCTATGTCTGTCTCCTGTCTCCTTGCCTGGTTGGGAGGAAGTCCAGCCCTATTCTCTCCCCCTGCTCAGTCACTGGCTGATCAGCTAGCTTTATTGACCAACCAGGGATAAAGGGAGAGCAATGTTTATACAAAATTGAGACACGAGATTCTCAGAATAGTGATTGCAACCACAAATAGGGGGCACAGAAATTAACATTTAAATAATAAAAGGATAAGCTTTACATATGGCACAATAACATTATGCCTATAAATACTTTCTTATTGCTGTGATAAGATACCAAGGCCAAGACAACTGTAGTGGTTTGAATATGCTTGGCCCAGGGAGTGGCACTATTAGGAGGTATGGCCTTGTTGGAGAAAGTGTGTTACTATAGGGGTGGCCTTTGAGACTCTCCTCCTAGGTGCCTGGAACACAATCTGCTCCTGGCTTCCTTTGAATGAAGATGTAGAACTCTCAGCTCCTCCAATTCTATGTCTGCCTGGTTGCTGCCATGCTTTCACCTTGATAACTGACTGAACCTTAGAACTTGTAAGCCACGGGCTGGAGAGATGGCTCAGTGGTTAAGAGCAGTGACTGCTCTTCCAGAGGTCCTGAGTTCAAATCCCAGCAACCACATGGTGGCTCACAACCATCTGTAATGAGATCTGATACCCTCTTCTGGGGTGTCTGAAGACAGCTACAGTGTACTTACATATAATAAATAAATATTAAAAAAAAAAGAACTTGTAAGCCAGCCTTAATTAAATGCTGTCCTTTATAAGAGTTGTTTTGGTCATGGTGTCTGTTCACAGTGGTAAAACCCTAAGACAGCAACTTATAGAAAAAGAGTTTATTTGAGGCTTACAGTTTCAGAGAGAGTCCATAACCATTATCATGATGGGGAGGAAGACAACAGGCTGGCAGACATAGCCCTGAGCAGAGTTCAGAGTTACATTTTGATACACGAGCTAATTGGGAATGGGTTTTGAGTTTTTGAAACCTCAAAGGACATCTAGTGACACACCTCCTTCCCCAGGGCCACATCTCATCCTTCCCAAACATTTCCACTAACTGGGGACCAAGTATTCAAATATATGAGCTCTGGGGATCACTGACATCTAAACCACCATGCTGCCATATTGTTAACATCATCCCATGGCAATAACTACGTAGTTCTACAACATTGTGTTAATAATAGCTACACTTTCTAGAATATCTAGAGTTCACCTTTGCTTGTTAGGATTAATCTGAATTTTCATTTAAAAGAACATATTTATATTCTTAATTCTTATAAAGTACTTGGAGTTAAGGAGGCTTTTCAACTGGAGAATTCTGAAGACTCTGAAGGGTAGTTTAAATACAAGGGAATATTTCTTTGATATTACCTCAGCTTGACGTCAAATTTCGTAAGACCCTTGGAAGTCAGTTTGAAATTTTCAGTCTTAATATAAGATTGTGTGTGTGTGCATGTGTCATCTTGTGAAAGCCAAAGAAAAGCTGAAACCCATAAGTAAAGAAAACCACCCAGGGCCCCTTGCCCTCTGCCTCCCCAGTCTCGATTCGTTCAGAGAGGTGTGATAAGCATGCTCACTGCAGAAAACTTACACACTTCTTCACTTTTCTCTTGTTTGCTACATCCCATCATGTCCTTGTGAACATAGGGACTTGCTAGTTGCTGACAAATGGGACAGTGATCCAGGACATCTCTCTTGTTCTTTTCATTAATAACAAAGGGAATCTGCTCCGTGTTTGGATGCAGAACAGCCAGAGGGGAAACCGTGTATTGTATATCATGGATCCTTTGTTTTATTTACTTTCTGTGAAACTGGAAATTATTTATATAAACCCATGTGTATTTTCTGCAAGTGACCCAAAAAACCCAAACTGTTCAAGCAATAGGAAGCATTGCTCCTTTCCCAAGTTAAACAAGACAGTAACTTGCCTGTCCTTGGGAATGTGAGCAGGGGGTGGATAGGAAAATGGGTAAAGGGTTTTTTCTTTCTGTCATATGTTATATATTCATCCTGCAGCCTTCCGTGTGCTGGGCTGGGCTCTGAGTTGAAAATATCAATAAAGCAGCACTCCTGCCCGGGCGCAGCTCATTTTGCAAATGAGCAAGACAGGCAAACAAATCATTTTAAGCCTGGGAGACTTAGGCTGTAATGAGAAGCACCTGGTGGGGCCTGCGACCCCCTCTCCCTAAGACCCCTGGGCAGTCCAGCAGGAACAGATACAAATCACAACTGAAAGGCCCAGGTTGTCAGCCTTATTGATTCCAAATGATGCTGTGCAGATAGCCGGCATCATTTCTTGCCCGTAGACATGGGTGGCCAAGGGCCATAAGTTGGGTAACTTCAGGAGGGTCTCAGACACAGGCAGCTTCTATGTAGAGGCCTTTCTAGGAAAATGCTCCGTTTCTGTCCTTGACAAGTTGGTCTGAGTCTCAGGATGGAGCCAGCGGTCTCTGCCTTCAAAGACTGCAGTGGATTTACGAGTCTCCAACTAACAGTAACTCACTGCGTGCCACCTAGGTGCTCTCAGCTTATACATCACCACCCCCCCTCCCCCCGAGCCTCTCACCAACAGAGGGGGTTTATATTAAAGCCAACGAAGCTTACGTTTTGGAGCCTCTTGCTCACATGTGTCCTTTTTGAGTCCTGGAGGAGTGGGCAGTGAGCAGATTCTGTGTCTGTGCTTTAGTGAGTACAGTGATAGGAAAGCATTTGATCCACGACCAGCTAGAATCCATAGTCACTTCCGGTGTGTGTGTATGTGTATGGGGTATATAGGTATGTGTGTGTGTATGTATATGGGGTGTATGGATATGTGTGTGTATGTGTATTGGGTATGTGGACATGTGCATGTGTGTATTTGTATGGGGTGTGTGGACATGTGTGTGAGTATATGTATGGGGTGTGTGGGCATGTGTGTGCGCATGGGGTGTGGCACATGTGTATATGTACATGTATGGGGTGTGTATGGATGTATATGGGGTGTATGGGTATGCGTATGTATGTATAAGGTATGTAGGCATGTGTGTGTATGTGTATGGAGTGTATGAGTGTGTGTGTGTATGGGGTGTTTGGACATGTGTGTGTGTGTGTGTGTGTGTGTGTGTGTGTGTATGTATGTATACTGGTGTGTGTGGGCATGTGTATGTATGTATATGTGGGTGTGTGGGCATGTGTATGTATGTGTATGGGTGTGTGTGTATGTTTGTGTATGTATGTATATGGGGGTGTATGGGCATGTGTATGTATGTATATGGGTGTGTGTGTATATGTGTATGTATGTATACAGGGGTGTGTGGGCATGTGTATGTATGTACATGTGTGTGTGTATGTGTATATATATATATGGGGTGTGTGGGCATGTGCATGTGTATATATATGTGTGGGCATGTGTATGTATGTATACAGGTGTGTGTGGGCATGTTGTATGTATGTATACGGGTGTGTGTGGGCATGTGTATGTATGTATATAGGGGTGTGTGGGCATGTTGTATGTATGTATACGGGGGTGTGTGGGCATGTGTATGTATGTGTACGGGTGTGTGTGTGTATGTGTATGTATGTATACGGGGGTGTATGGGCATGTGTATGTATGTATACGGGGGTGTGTGGGCATGTGTATTATATGTATACGGGTGTGTGTGTGTATGTGTATGTATGTATACGGGGTGTATGGGCATGTGTATGTATGTATACGGGTGTATGTGTGGGGGCATGTGTATGTATGTATACGGGGGTGTGTGTGTATGTGTATGTATGTATACGGGGGTGTATGGGCATGTGTATGTATGTATATGGGTGTATGTGTGGGGGCATGTGTATGTATGTATACGGGGGTGTGTGGGCATGTGTATGTATGTATACGGGGCTGTGTGTGTGTATGTGTATGTATGTATACGGGGCTGTGTGTGTGTATGTGTATGTATGTATACGGGTGTGTGTGTGTATGTGTAAGTATGTATAAGGGGTGTGTGGACATGTGCACATGTATGTATATGTGTGGGCATGGTGTGGGTACAGATACTACAAAAGCCACATTAGGATTCCAGGTTCTGCTTCATTATTCTCTGGCCTATTTCCTTAGCAAAACATCTTTCATTGATCTGGAGCCACTCCGGCTGCCCTGACAAGCTTTCTGTCTCTGTTCCTCTCAGTGCTGGGGTTACAGACATGTGACTTTTACAGACATGTGCTTGGGATGTGAACCCCTCAGATCCTCCCCTCTCACACAGACATCTCTTCAACCGCTGATTCCATTTCCCCTTTTTCTTTTAACTGTAATTTTCCTCTTTCTGTTCTTCCAGCGGCATTTGAGTAGCTGTAGGCATTCCAGGGAACTGATAGAGAGTGGTTGCTTGTGCCAGCTAGATTTATGTCACCTGACACTAGCTAGAGTCATTTTGGAAGAGGTAAGCCTCAATTGAGAAAATACCCCGCAACAGATTGGTCTGTAGCCAAGTCTGTTGGACATTTTAATTGATGATTGATGTGGGAGGGCCCAGCCCACTGCGGGCGGTGCCACGCCTGACCAAGTGGTCCTGAATGGTTATAAGGAGCAGGCTGATGAAGCTTTGGAGAGCAAGCCAATAGGCAGCACTCCTCCATGGCTTCTGCTTCACCTCCTGCCTTTAGATTCTTGTCCTACTTGAGTTCCTGCCTAATTTCCTTCAATGATGGACTGTGATGTAGACATGTAAACAAACAAACAAAAAAACCCTTTTTCCCCTTTGCTGCCTTTGATATTGGTGTTTATCGTGGTAATCGGAAGCCTACTAAAACATTGACTTAGGGACTCATTCAATTTGAATGGACAGGGAATATTTCTGTGGTTCGCATCGGCTTCCTCTTACAGTTGTGTTATTTCCAGATTCCCTGGTTCAGCCACAATTCTCTCTCTGGTCACTAACCTGCCTCCATCACACGAGAGCCCGCAGCACTACAACACAGGATAATGGAGCTGGGGCCAGAGCTAAAGCATGAGGTTTGAGAGTTTGATCCCCACCATGGCAGAAAAGAGAGGGAAGAAAGGAGGGAGGAAGGAACGTGGGGAGGGGGAAGGGAGAAAAGAGTATGGAGTGGAGTTTGAGTTTGAAATGTATAGTCAAACACAAATCTGTGGGGCTTTCAGTCAAAGCTTATAACTCACATTTGAAATATACTCAGCAGAGGATTTCTGAAACTTGACAACAATCCTAAATGCTGAAAGAAACTAAAAAAAAATAAAATAAAATAAAAAAAAATCAATATTCCTCTGCCCCCAAAAAGGCATTTTGGCAGTTTAGGTCTGTTGTTTTAGAAGAAGGAGCAAAAATGTCTTTTTGGTCTCCTAAGTAAAAGTGAATTACCAAACTATTGTCCCATGAGAAAACATTCAAGATATGTATGTTGTCCTTTGGTCTCTGTTGGGGGTGGCTCTGGAATATCTGTGCATAAAAGACGCTGGAACACGCTGCCCTTTGTATAAAACAGCATGGCCCTGTATTTTCATACAACACGCCTGTGTCTCTGCTGTCCCTTATGTCTAGATCACGTGTACTACATGACACAGAGTAAGAACTGTGTAGGTACCGTATTGTTCAGGGAATTAGAATCAGAAAGAAAACCTATACATCTGGCACAGATGCAATCCATATTAGGTTAAATTTGTAGCTATAAAGTCCACATATTGCAGGGTCAACTCTATAGTCAAAGAAGTATACAAACAGGCAGCAAGAGAATAACTAATATGACTATGATGCTCTATTTCCTGGATCATATGATACTTGAGTAATGTTTTTTAAAAAATTATTTCTCATCTTGAATACATTAGGAAGACGCCCCCTCCCCCAGTTGTGAGCTTCAACTCTACAATGTATGAACTGGGTCCATTTCAGGCTTCCCCGACGGCGGTGCAGTGTTGGGCGGTTGAGGGCTCTTTCTCTGGTGCGCCCTCTCTCTGCCTTTCCCCCTGAGGAGCCCAGGGAGCAGGTGCTGTTCTTCACCTCATGGCAGTCCTGTGGTGAATACCTCCTATCTGCATCCTGCAGCCCACACACCCTGGACGGGAGGAGTCTTCTGACTCGAAGGCAGCATCCCTCCCCGCCCCCCACCCCCGGTGCTGTCAATCACCCCCAGAGATGGAATCCAACGCTGCAGTCTCTCGCCTTCCAGCACAAACCTGGTGGAGCAGTGTCTGCTCCAGAGCCTTGTGGACCAGGCCATGGCTAGATTTACCTGGAGGACACTCTGGCTTGCCTTCTCACCTTCCCATCCTGTTTGTCTTGCTCTGTGCAAATTTTTCCTGAGAACATCTTCAAGGGGATACCTAAGACCTCCATCTCAGCTATGACATCATGCTTATCTGTGTATAGCCTGTCCCCAGTAGAGCCTGAACTGCGGAGAGCAGCAACCAATGTGTGTTTCTCATTGCTATATTCTTTTTTCCCTTTTTAAAAAAAACCTGTTTACTTTACATCCTGATTGCTGTCCTCGCTCCTGGTCCCCCTCCCACAGACCCTTCTCCCATCTCCTTTCCCTTCTCCTCTGAGGGACTGGAGGCGCCCCCACCCCCAGCCTCTCCTCCGCCCAAATACATCAATTCTCTGTAGGGCTAGGTGCGTCTCCCTCTGAGGCCACACAAGACAGCTGCTAGGGGAACAGATTTTACAGACAGGCAATAGCTTTAGGGATAGCTCCCATTCCAGTTGTTCGGGACCCACACGAAGACAAAGCTGCACATCTGCTACATATGTTTGGGGGGGCCTAGGTCCAGCCCATATATGCTCTTTGGTTGGTGGTTCAGACTCTGAGAGCTCCAAAGGTCCAGACTCTGTTGGTCTTCCTGTGGAATTCCTATCCCCTTTGGGACCCACAATCCTTCCTCCTATTTTTCTAGAAGAGACCCCAAGCTCCATCCAATGTTTGTCTGAGTCAGCTGCTGGGTGGAGCCTCTCAGAGGACAGCCATGCTAGACTCCTGTCTGCAAGCATAACAGAATATCATTAGTAGTATAAGTGGGTTGCCCATGGGATGAGTTTCTAGTTGGGCTGATATTTGCTTGGCCATTCACCAATCTCTGCTCCGTCCCTGTATTTCTTGAAGACAGGATACATTTTGGGTCTGCCTGTGGCTTGATATGTAGTTCATTACAATAACATGGAATGAACTGGATAATCCCTGGTGTCTACAAATTCCAGTCTCTTTGTGTGCGTTTTCTCTGGTGCTTATGACACCAGAGAGGTAGGTATTGTTCATCTATAACAAATGGAGCAGTGAGAGGCAGCAGGGTTGCTGAGCATTTTGCTCATGGCCATAGAAGGTAATGCTTCGGTTGCTGTCCAGCTTTGCTCTCCTCCACTGGTACCGTCTGACCCCAAGGGAGGGGACCCAGCATTCCCCCATGTTATTCTGACCCACATTTTGGTATGGACCCCTCCTTGATTCAGCCTAAGTACAGGCTGTGCAGATGAGGAAAAGACACATAGCACAGAGAACAAGTCAGGACCAAGGTGAGGCCCTTTCCTTGGACCACCCCTTACTTCCCTCCCAGGTTATCTCCCTGCGGATGAGGAAAGATACCTACCACCTCCTCCAACAGAAATGGTCCAGCGAATGCAACAACACTGAGACACACCAAGTGTCCAGAGCAAAGAAAGCATCCCTCCCAGCCGTTAAACTTCTTGCAGAGTTGTTATACCCTAGGTCTAAAAGCAACCTCTCCCAGGGTCTGTGACAAGGGGATGTTCTCTTCACAGGACACACCCCACCCCCACAGGACCAACAAGACTCTCTCATAGAATCTCTTAAGTCACTATTCCTTCCCCAATAACCAGCCTGTGATTGTGTGTGGCCCCCAGCTCTGTGGAGTGACTTGAGTTTCTTCTTAGAAACATTTCACGATGTTTAGTAATGTCATCATGTGTGTGTGACCACCACCCTGGGGAAGAACAAACTAAAGTGCACACAGTAGGTATTTCAATGTGACAGTGGGAGTGAGATCAGCTCACCTCATCTGGCAACATTGGTAATACTGCAAATCAAACAGAGAGCTAGATATTTGTGGGGGTGTATGTACATTTATGCATGTGGTATATGTATGTGAAAGTGTGGAGATGTGCATGCATGTGCACATACATGTTCATGCATGTAGAGGCCAGAAGTCAACATTGGACAACTTCCTTTGTCATTCTTCTCTTATTTTTTTGAGACAGGGTCTCCCACTGAACCTGGACCTTTCCAGACTGAGCCAACTTGTCCAATGAGTCCCAGGGATCCATCTGTCTCTGCTCACTAGCAATGGGCTACAGAAGCACATTGCTGTACATGACTGTTACACGTGTGCTAGAATCTTCATGCCAGGGTGCTGACCCTCCACCAGCCCCTGGCATGAAGAGGCCAACTCTACCACTTTCTTCTGGATGCTTCCTTATCTCTTCCATTATGATTTGAATGTAAAATATCTCCCACAGGCTCGTTTGTTTGGGCTCCAACTGGTAACTGAGGAGGTGGCAGGACCTTTAGGGATTAGGTGCTGATGTAGGTGACCAGGGCTAGGGGCAGGGCAGGAGAATTATAACTTGCCTGCTCTAATTCTGATTTCTGGTGGGTCACAGAGTAAAGGAGCAGTGGTTACATTCCAACGCAGATCAAGTCTCTCCAGCCACCACACCATCCTCACCGAGATGGACAGAGTTCTCTGAAACCGTGAACCAGATACGTTGTTTCCCCCTTACGTCTCCTCTGTGGGGTATTCCCTCACAGCCAAAGAGAAAAGCAACCAGAACACTGTCAGTCCACATTGACCCCAACCCCATTCTCTCCCCTTCACTTTCTATTCATCTAACCATTTGTGGTAGTTTGAATGTTTGGCCCACAGGAAGTGGCATGGTTAGGAGGTGTGGTCTTGTTAGAGTGGGTGTGGCCTTGTTGGAGGAAGTTCATCACTGTGAGGGTGGGCTTGAGATCCTATGCTCAAACTCTACCCAGTGCAGGAGAACCTCCTCTTGGCTGCCTACAGAAGAAAGGCGTCTGGCTGCCTTCATATCAAGATGCAGAACTCTCAGCTCCTTCTCCAGAACCATGTCTGCCTGCAGGCTGCCATGCTTCCCACTATGATAATGGACTGAACCTCTGAAACTGTAAGCCAGACCCAGTTAAATGTTTCCCTTTATAAGAGTTGCCTTTGGGCTGAAGAGAGATGGCTTAGTAGTTAAGAAAACTGGCTGCTCTTCCAGAGGTCCTGAGTTCAATTCTCAGCAACTACATGGTGGCTCAGAACCATCTGTAATGGGATTCAATCCCCTTTTCTGGCGTGTCTGAAGGCAGCTACAGTGTGCTCATATACATAAAATAAAGAAATCTTAAAAGAGTTGCCTAGGTCATGGTGTCTCTTCACAGCAACGGAAACCCTAACTAAGACATCTTCTTATCCTTCGTTTTTCTTTAGAATTTAAGACTTGGTCAGTTGCAGACCTATATTGTACTTTTCGGGGGTCCTGCAATTCATAGAAGGAGAAAGGCTCCCAGGTGGCACAGATCTGAGTGTAACGTTGAATTGTTCCTTTTCAGCGAGCTATGCAAGTCCTCATCTGCAGAAGCAGGGACATTCTATAAGTTATTTGAATCAATACAACACTCAAGGCCCTGGCCACAGGAGACTCTCCGTGCATGTTTATAAGGCAGTAATTCCTCTTCCCTTATTTTGAAAGTATAAGAACACAGTAGCCATCAAAACGCTGCTTTCATGTGGGTGTTTGGAATTCAACTTAGTGGACCTTTAACTACTTGTCCTGTTTGAGACTGGGAATGATTTAGTGATGATTATTATAATCCTTTAGTGCCAGGCCCTGGGATCAGGGAAGTCCCCACCATAAATGTCTGACATGACCCTCCCTGGGTACACAAGATGGGCACCGTTTTTATTATCCAAGATACAGTCTTTATTACTCAGGAACTGCGCTTCATTGTGTAGACAAAAGAGGTGAGGCTGGAAGAGCTGAGGAACTTACGTGAGGTCACACTGGAGAATCCTGGCACCAGAAGCAAACTGCTTGGTCTGGTCGGTACAGCGACTGCAGCCCCACAGGAGCAGAGCCCAGCACGCTGGGGATCATTGGTTTCCTGAAGCAACTGAAATTCGTTCTGATGGACTTTTGCATGTGTGTATGGGGAATTAATCCTTTTTCACGACAGTGGAAATAACGTGCAGTTTCAGGAAATGCAGAGTTAGGACAAAGCTGGTTTGCTCTCGAGGGAAAGGACAATTGGTGAGGCATGGGCATATGGGAGAAAAGCGAGGAAAGTGACCTTCTATGGCGGCCCAGAGCTAAATTCTGATGGGAGTCTTTTATGGTGTTTGCAGATTAAGGTGCAGGCTACACCCTCTCTTTGTCTCCCACTGACTCTCTCAATGTTGACATTGTTCCCTGGGGCGTTGTGATGCCTTTGCAGGAAGCACATGCCAGTGCCGTGCATTGTTGACTGAGCTGTTCTCATGACAGATGAACCAGGTCCTGTCTTCTCCTGTTTTCCTTTCCCACCCTTCTACAACTCGCTCCCTTACATCTACAGACTTTTGCCTTATTAATTCAGTATCCGCCTTTCCTCAGGATCCTCAGAAGAGACCGGCATCTCAGATCCCTAAAATCCTTTATGGAGATGTTCATATTTGCATATCACATGATCACTTTCAGTCTACAGAATCCTCCCATATACTTTATTATTATAATGTACTATATAGGATATCCCATATACTTTATTATTATATGTACTATGTCAATATTACATTATATTAATATAATATCAATAATATTGTCGACTAATTATTAATTAATTATTAATATTGATATAATAATAATATATTACTATATAATATAAAATATATAATAATAATATTTTACAGTGTCTCTGTAGTCTTGTAGCCCCAGGTGGCTGAAAACTTAGCAGGTAGGTAAAAATAGCCTTGACTTCTTGTCCTCCTGGCTCCATCTCCTAAGTATGAGTACTGCAGCCTTCATCAGCCTCATGCTCGGTTTCACCCGTGTGCTTTGAATTGCCTCTAGATTACTGGGGACACATAATGAATGACACCGTAAATGGCATGTAACTACTTGTCATTTACTATGCTGAATTCTTCAGGAAATAAGTTTAGGTTTTCCAAAGGTTTATTTTATTTTGTGTATGTACTGGCTGGTTTGTGTGTCAACTTGACACAGGTTGGAGTTATCACAGAGAAAAGAGCTTCAGTTGAGGAAATGCCTCCATAAGATCCAGCTGTAAGGCAGTTTCTCAAAGTGATCAAGGATGGGAGGGCCCCTTGTGGGTGGTGCCATCCCTGGGCTGGTGGTCCTGGGTTCTATAAGAAAGCAAGCTGAGCAAGCCAGGGGAACAAGCCATTAAGTAACTTCCCTCCAGGCCTCTGCATCAGCTCCTGCTTCCTGCCCTGTGTGAGTTCCAGTCCTGACTTCCTTTGGTAATGAACAGCAGTGTGGAAGTGTAAGCTGAATAAACCCTTTCCTCCCCAACTTGCTTCTTGGTTATGATGTTTGTGCAGGAGTAGAAACCCTGACTATGACAATGTGTATGGTCATTTTGCCTGCATGTATATGTCTGTACACTTCTGGTAGATGGGTGGGATGCCTGTGGTGGTCAGAAGGTGGTGTTAGATCCCCTTTGACTGGAGTTAGAGGTTGTTGTGAGTTACAAAGTGGGTGCTGGGAATCGAACCCAGATCTGCTGGAAAAGCAGCTGGTGTTCTTAACCACTGAGCCGTTTTTCTAGTCCCAGGAAATAGTTGTAAAAAGATTTTATTTTATTTTATTTTTTATTTTTTTTGAGAGAGAGATTGTGCTGAGGGGATGGCTTATCATCAGACCCAAGAACCTCAGTTTGATGCCCACCACGTGCGCAAAGGCTAGGCGCAGCAGTGTGTGCTTGTAGTTCTGGTCCTGGGGAAGTGACGAGAAGTGTCCTTAGCACTTCCTGTTCAGCCAGTCTACACCAACTCCAGGCTCAGCAAGAGACCCTTATACAAAACCTCAGGAAGACAGAGATAGAAGGAGAGACTCAGCATTGATCTCTGGCTCCCATATGTATATGTATATGCTTATGCACACACCTATGCATATACCCATGAATATGTATATATGTGCATGCCACACACTCAAATGTTGTGTGTGTGGTAATAAGAAAGAAAAGAAAGGCCGGGCATGGTGGCGCACGCCTTTAATTCCAGCACTCGGGAGGCAGAGGCAGGTGGATTTCTGAATTTGAGGCCAGCCTGGTCTACAGAGTGAGTTCCAGGACAGCCAGGGCTACACAGAGAAACCCTGTCTCGAAAAACCACCAACCAACCAAACAAACAAACAAACAAACAAACAAAAAAAAAACAAAAAAAAAACAAAAAAAAAAAAAAAGAAAAGAAAAAGAAAAGAAATGAAAGGGAAAACAAAACAAAACAAAAGACATCTGTCAGGGCTAGAGAGGCAGAGTGTGAACAGACAGATCAGAGACCATAATAACTAATAGAAACCCAGGCTGTGTGAATGAGAACAGGAGACAGGAGCTCGTAAGGGACCGGGCCCTCGGTTCTTCATCTTTGACCTGAAGCCAGCGATGTGTTTGGTGCTGTCTTGGTCAGAGTCTGGAAATGTCAGAAGTGTTTAAGGGCTCTGCTTCCTAGTGGTTTTTGTTTCTTGTTTTTTTTTTTTTTTTTTGTTTTTGTTTTTTTTTTTTTGTTAGTTTTCTTCTTATACACAGCTCCCTGGAGGCCGTTTGAGAGAGAGGTAGTCCCGAAAACTCTAGTACAGACAAAAGAGGAGCATGGATACGTTGTGGGTGAGCAACCAAACTGCCAGCTCACCCCTCCCCCGCACCCCCCTCCCACCATGCTTCAGCCCAGACAGGGACACTGACTGACCCTCAGTGGCAACCATTTTCTCAGCACCTGCCTTTCCTATACAGGACCTCTGCCCTCTTCCTACTTCTTAAGCTGCCACATACACTCACTTAATACACTCCTTTCTAAAACCTCACCCTCACATTATCCATGGAACCCGTTCTTTGAGCTCAAGAGACAAAGGACTCAGAAGCCTCCAGCAGGGGGTGGGGGTACTACAGTGGCTGCTGGCTTCCTGGGACTCCAGCCCCCCAGGTTATTCTCACCTTAGATGAAAAGGTATCTGCTGTATGTAAGAACCCTGATTTCCGTCTTGTAAAGTAGTAAGCGTGACCGAGGCATTTGAGCAGAGTAATATGGCAGCAGGAGACTGGTGGCTGGAATAAATTCGTGCGTTGTGGTAGTAAATGAAAAAAAGTAGCTAGCCCTGTGCAGATCAGCAGAGGTTCGAGGCCCGAAGGAGGAAAGAATGTGTGTGTGTGTGTGTGTGTGTGTGTGTGTGTTACTGTTACAGCTTCTAATAACATCTGCACATGAGGTCCCATATCTGAGGAGTCTACCCTGGACCTTCCTAATGTTCTTGTGTCTGGGTCGCTATTCTTGTGGCCCCCAAAAGAAATGTCGATGGTTCCCGCCTTCCTCTGCAAACTCACAAAAGGCTGTCAGGCTGCTGTACAATGCAAGTAATAAGTGTTCTGTGTACCCTTTCTTTTTTTTTTTTTTTCCTCTGTAGTAGAAGCTGAAGCCACAGAACCTATTTTTTTCCATTTCTGCCATTCCTAAAGCAATCTTCTTGCACAAGTCTGAACTAGACTCCACCTGATGCCTGCTGTGGGTCTGCCTCCCCATCCTTTCTCCGACAATAGTTATGGGCTCTCCTGATAGCTGAAGCTAGCATGACAGTCCATTAATGGTACAATTAAGGGCAAATGGTTTTTCTTCCTTGCCCCTTGGAAAAAACGTTCATACCCCAGCTCTACTGTGGATTCATCAGCTTCTAAAGTCAAAGGGAGAGCTTTGCGCGGGTGTTTCATTTCCATAGCTCTGGCAATTGCACTGAATTAGTCATCCCTGGTTCCCGAAGGCTGGAATCCTGCCTGGGAACCTCAGGGAGAAAAGCTCAAAGGATGCTCCTTCCTGGTGTAGCATTCAGTCCTAAATGCTATGACTCTCATTCATTCCTTAATGATGGTGCAAACGAGTTGAATCTTTCCCACAGCAGATTTGAACTTTGCAAACACCATTAAACAAACCCATTACCTTGATGAATTCCAGCCAACAGATAAGCCCTATCAGGTAAGTGCTTTGCCTACAGCATTAAAGAACTAATTCCTAACTTAAAATACAATGGCTCGACCCCACCCCGCCCACCCCCTTTTAGGTAGTTTGTTAAAGATTTTCACTTCGGTAGGTGGGGAACCTGGTTCTTTTCGCTGTTTGCCTTTGAGCCTGCTTCCCTAGTCACCTTTGCTCGCAAGCAAGCAAGCCTGGAGCGCTTAACTTAGCTCCAGAAATGGAGCATCGCTAAGCGTCTACGGCCGCCACCAAACCCAGCTGCTTGAAATGTTCGCACAGCTGCTTTTCGAGCCGAGTGCAAACCCTTCCTGCTGTTCAAGGAGAAAGTGCTGACTGTGAGCCAGCTCCTAATGCAGCCACTTTTATGCCTTTTACCACCAGCTCGGATTTCAGTAGAAGGAAACTCGAGTTCGGGCATCTGGGAGCAAATGTGAAAGTCCACCTCTGGTTCTGCAACTGCTCCGCTGCAGAGTTCACAACCTGCTTCGCCTTTGGCTCTGACTCATAGGGAACCCCCAGGAGAGCCATATGTGCCCAGGTTCCTGCTAGGCGAACGATTGCCTCCCCTCCCCGCCTTCTCCGTCCTGAATGATTGGATATTTGGTAGTCTCTGGGCTCAGAGCAAATCCGTCCTGATGGGAGGCTGGTTTCACCCTGGGACCCAGAGACGGAAAAACAAAGGTGGTTAATGCAGAAAGGAGAGCTGAAGAGACTCGCACTGCCCCACCAAAAAGCTGGTGCAGAGCGAGGTGGATTGAAGGCTCGGAGTGCAAACCCAAGTGCAAGCCCAAAGACTTTGGTCCTTTCCAGCCCACGCTCTGACCAGCCCGGTGCTTCTTTAACATCCTGCCTTGAAGTGTTTGATGCAAATGCGATTGCCTCCAGGCAATCTAATAGAGACATCTGCCAAATGTGTAATTATATTTTAAAATAGCTGTGTATGTGAGGGTAGGACGATTTCTGCCCTTTTCTCTCTGTCCTCACTCTCCTGTGTTCAAAAAGAACAGGAGGAGGAGGAGGAGGAGGGGGGAGGGGAGGGGCAGGGGAAGGGGAGGGGAGGAAGAGGGAGAGGGGGAGAAACATTTAAGCTTTTGCCCTGGGAGTGAATTTCATCAACTCATTGCTGTGCCACTAGATCCAAACGCTGTCACTCAAAACAAAACTTTAGTGAGTGGCCATAACTCAAAAGGAAAATGTCTTTTCTGACAAATTTTCACATGGCAGGTGATAGATAATTCAGGAAGGAAGACACACTCTCAGATTTCAGTGGTTGGTTTGTTTGTTTTTCATAATTTCCACTTTCTTTTTGGAGTTTTATCATTCACTGAGTGTTCTCCACTAGTAAAGCAATTCTGGCCAACAAATAAATATTCAAGATTTTTTTTTTTAAAGAATACTGTATAAAAGCAATGATGCTTTCCAAGTCAGTGGTTCCTAGGCATTGGTTGCATCAAGGTCCTCTAGGATGTCTCAGCCTCCGACACCACAGGGCATCTTAAGTCAAGCACGTTGCTGTCTGACCTCTGTGGGGTCACACAAACTGCTAGCTCAAGTCACTAGTGCCAGTGTTGGACTGTGGTATTCCTCTCTCTGGGCAGCCCTCCAGTGAGTCGCCATCTCACGGAGCACTGTGTCCTGTAGTCACACTTTTACACAGGTGCCTGTAAGAACTGTTTCCCTGGGTGTTCCTTCTTCCTTGCTGAAAGGGCCGTATCTTGTAATATTTTTGCATAAATAAATTTGTCTTGCCTTTCTCTCTTTGATCTGGCTTCCTTTAAAGAGATGGCAGCCTGAGCCCTCTGATAGTTGAGGAAAAGATATCCCTTTTCTTTTAACGGGTGCCCAAAATGCCACCCCCCCCCCCCGCCCCTTAATGCTCAACACACTTAAGAGGGTGGCCAAGAGGTGCAAGGTCTCAGAAGTTATGGTTCTTGGAGTATTTAAAAGACTTGGGGCTTTCTAACCTTTAAACTGGTCTTGGAGAGTGGGATTAATAATTCAAATAATGCCCCCGTGTGATTCAGTGCTACTCTTAGGGATAGATGTTGAAAACTCTAAGTCCACAAGGATATCCTTTCAATCACCCCAATTTAATGCCTGATTCTCTTAGGCTGTTTAGTTCTTTTCTAAATAAGCTAGAAACAGGAAAAGGGTGAGTCCCATAAAGCTCTCACTCAATAAAGTTGGTGCCATTGGGGACTGAAACACAGAAGGCGTGGATTGTGACCCACTGACCCACTGATACATTTGCAACTCAAGCATGGTCACATGACCCACGGATACATTTGTAACTTAAGCATGGTCACATGACCCACGGATACACTTGTATCTCAAGCATAGTCACATGACCGGAAGCCACAGGCAGCCTGGAAGTCCATCCCTTCAGAAGAGGATTAGTAGGGAGGTCTGAGGAGACCTCTAGGGGAGTGCAAGGCAGGATGGCTGGGAGAGCCAGTGTCGGGTCAGACGATGCAGAGGCTGTACTGCTCACTGGGCTCTTGGGGACTGTGAAGAGATACTCTGCTGATCTCTCTGTAGAAGAGCGAGCGCTCTGCTAGGCAAGGCTTCTTTTCTCCAAGGAGGCATCCCCTGGAGCTCAGAAAAGGATCTCTCAGAGGAAGGGCATCCTGTTTTCACCCTCGATCTTCTCGGAGACAAGCCAAAAGGACCAGAACTTCTCTTCCTAAAGTGAGCCACAGGAACAAGACCCTCCATCCAAAAAGCCAAGGGCTAAAATGTACCCATTACTCTAGGTTCCCTGCTTTCCCATGTTGGTCACAAAGAAATTCTTTGGTCGACCTTGTCTGAATGTAGGTCCCATGTCACAGAAAGGGTCTAGCCTAGTCCCATGATGAGGGTTAAAGAAAGCTCCCCAAGGAAGTAGTTGACCCCCCCCCCCCGCAACTCAAAACCACCTTTACACCCCATGAGAAACCCAGAAACGGTTAAAGAATGCAGTCTTTTTGTTGTTGGTATTGCTGCTCTGAACTCTTTAGAGATGAAGATCTCATGTAGTCCATGCTGGCCGTGAACTTCTGATGCCCTTGCCTCTACCTCCTGAGTTCTGGGACTACAGCTTGCACCTGGCCTTTGGAGGGGCGGGGGTTGTCATTTTGAAAGCCTTACTTTGTGGGATTCAGGGATGGGAGTATGTAGCTGGGGACAAGGTCTTCGCAGACCCGAAGACCTAGCTTAGACGTTTCTTCCACTGTTTGGACACCATCTGTCCATTCTGAGAGGGGTGAGATTCTTCCTAGACCAGAAAAAGGAACTGGGGGGTTGTCTAGTCATGGGGCTGCTTATCAAATGACAAAGTGGAGAATCTGTAAGCCGAAGCGACTGAGTGACCGATGACCACGTGATGACCTTTGCAACCACATGCCAAGATACCAACCAGCTTCAAACTGGATGGTGGATCAGAGTTAAGTCTCCCATCCTCTAATGAAGGTGAGACAAGCCATTGGTCTCAAACTCCACTGGGCATTAAAATTAACCTGAGAGACTGTGGGAGCTCCACCCCCGGAGTTTCCAATCCCAATCTAGCAGGCTTGGTAGGTTGAGGAGGAACTTGGGGATCTTATGTTTCTGTGAAGTTTCTAGGGATGGGGATGCTACTGGTCCAAGAGACTTTCCCAGCCACGGCTGTAGACTGTGTGATGAGCCAGATAAAAGCCTACATGGGCCGAGCATGCAGCTGCTCTGAACATCTTGAAACCCGTGGAGTGCATTTGAAGCCAACAGAGTGAGGAGCAGGAACATCCTTTTTAAAGTTGCTCCACAGCTAGAAGTAGACCCTGGAAAGATAAAGATTCCATCAGACCTGAGATGGGGCTGGGACAGCTGGCCCACACCTCTCCTTAAGGCACACTAGTCAGGCAAGAACTAAGAACTTCCTAGATATGAGCCAGGTGGCACTCAGGAGACAGAGGCAGGTGGATCTCTGGGAGTTCAAGACCACTTTGCTGTATGTATGGAGTTCCAGGACAGCCAGAGCTATAGAGTGAGACCCAGTCCCCAGGCAACCAACCAACAGTCCAACCATCCAAACAAACCCAAACTGAAGAAGTAGGAACACAGAACAATGTGCAACAGATCAAAATGAGAATGAACTTGACACAGACGTGAGCTGCTAACAGCCCAAGCTTTGCCTTTTGTTTTGTTGTTTTAATCATTGACCTAGTAATGACTATGTCTAATGCTCCTAAGACGAAGACAATCATGGCCAAGGTGAGCATGCACGCAGTGTGTTTGAAGAGCGAAGGGGGTGTGGGTGGGAGACTTCCTAATTTTCCACTCAGTTCTGGCAAATGAATAAATAAATAAGCAAGCATCCTTTTCTGAAAGTGGTGGGGCAAGCAGAAAGAGTTAGATGGACTAGTGGGCTTTGAGGCGGATTGTAGAAACTAAAATCCTCCTCCTCCTTTCTGTCTTGGTGTTGGCACAAAGACACTATCTTGTCTGGTAATGGGTCATAAAACATCCACTGCAGAAGAGATACCTGGGAGGAGGCGGCGGCACAGTGAAGCCAAGAAGAATCCAGACAGACAGGCCTCTCTGTGTTTCCTACTCAGTCTGGTAGCTTCGGAACAGGCCTTTGTGCCCATCTCATTTCTGCATGGTTGGCTGTACTTCCATCATGCTTATGTAATGAAGTCTCCAGTAAACCCCTGGAGAAGAGAGTCTGGAGAGTGTCAAGGTGGCCTTGAACACGTGGAGGTTCCTGGAGGGTCTGAGGGCAAAGGAGGTGTGAATACCCCACACCCAGCATACCACACCCACGCCTCTCTCTCTATCCCATTACTTGTCATACCCTTTAGAGTAAACAGTAAATATAAATGCTTTTCTGAGTCCTGGGAGCCTCTGGAGAAAGTTAGATAAATCTAAGCAGAGGGTTAGGCATGCGTTTATTATGATGGGCGTCTGGAGCCGGGCTGGAGGTTTGCCTACAGGATGTGACACCGGGCACATAGACTTGGAATTGAATGGATTTAATGGCATCTAAGTGCTGTCTTTGGCAGCATGGCTTGCCTGTATGGCATAGGGACTCTTTCCCCAAACATGCAGTGTTGGTGTCTGGAGCAGCCTATGAGTGTGCTGTGAGAGAACAGTGGTAGACCCCGAGGCCAGGTTTGTTTAGGAAGAGCAATACTTAGATAACCCCATTGAAAAAAAACCAGTCTTTGGGATTATTTTATTTAGCTTTTTAGAGTAAAAGTCGGGCAAATAGGTGAAATTAGAGATACTTACCTTTTAAAATAAGTGAAATTATGCCCTTAATAAATAGAGGTTTTAATCATAAGATAGACCCTACAAAATGAGAATTTCCTTTAAAAGCCTATGGAAAATATGAATGCTATTACCTAAGTTTTAATTAAAAGGTAAAATTACAACCATCACTCAGATCCGCTATGAACATTAAAGGTTCTCCTAATTCATCTAATGAATCAGAATGATAACAAGCATTTTGAGAAGAGTACACAGCAGGCTGGAGAGATAGAGCAATGGTTTATAGCACCTGCTGTTCTGGCAGAGGTCAGGGTTCTCAGCACCCTCATGGAAGCTCGCAATGGGCTGTAACTCCAGTTCTAGGGCATCTATCGCCCTCTTCTGGCTACCTCCAGTACTGCAGACATGTGGTGTATAAACATATACTCAATGAAAAATTCCAGACACATAAAACAAAAATAAATACATCTTAAAATGAAAAAAAAAAATGCAGAGCAGATCAGAAATGTTGAAATTAATTTTAAATAGATACAAAGCTGGACTTTGATTTTTCTGTCATTGGGTAGAATTTATTTGCATATCCATGGATGAAAAATTATTTGTATCTTTAAATTTTTTTCCAAAACTTACAGTCATAGAAGCCTAGAGAAACACAGTGTATTCCCTGTAAATCAGATAAAGTCCCTGTGAATCTGATGGCCCCAGCGCTGGGCTAAGAGAATTGCCAGCTGTTCTTTAGTTTCTTAAAAGATATTTTATTTATGTGTGTCTGTCTGTCTGTCTGTCTATCTGTATCTCAAATGTGTGTAACCCATGTAGAGATCAGAGAGTTGCTTTTCTCCTTCTAACATGGCTTCTGATGACCAAACAGCTTGTCAGACTTGTGTGGCAAGTGTTTTTACCCACTGAGCCTGTCCCTGGCTCTTTCTGGCTTATTTTGCAGTTGAAATATTTCCTTATACTTGCCTCTATATTTACTATAAAAGGTAATCTCAAAGATAGGTTATGTGTGTTCACAAAAATATGCCTAGTTCTTGGAGTTTGGCCTGACCACACAGGGGTAGGCACTGTGTGTGCATTAAAGTCCGTGATACATTTGCTTCGCCAGAAGTTTCATCTAGAATCCAGTTGGGCTTTAATTACTGTCCAGAGCTGGGAAACTAGGCCCAAGAAACTCCACCAGGTTTCCCTGTGGCACCCACAGATGTAGGTCGTGCCTTGTATCTGGAGGCTGGGTCCTTTTAGGCCAGATCCTTGGACTCCTTTTCTTAGTTGTGATTATTAGCTTTTTCAGAGTGCTTGCAAATCCCAATGGAAAGAGAGTCCTTCTGGGTGTTGGCCTTCCTTCCATACCTTAGCTGAGGAACAACCCATTTCAATACTATCCAGAGGAAAGGACTTGTTGACTATTGACAATTGGCTATTGTCGCTACTGTGACAAAGTGCCACAGACTGACTTAAAGTAGCACACACTTACCACTTTATAGTTCTAGAGTTCAGGAGTCTGAAATAGAACTTAAGGGCCAGAATTAAGGGGGACGGGGTTCCACATTCCAGGGGCTCTAGAGCATGCGTCTTTCCTCTCCAGCTTCTGGGGCTGCTAATATTCCTTGGTTTCTGAACCTTTCCCCTGCCTTCAAAACCAACAGCATAGTGCTCACTTTCTCCTCTCCTCTCCTCTCCTCTCCTCTCCTCTCCTCTCCTCTCCTCTCCTCTCCTCTCCTCTCCTCTCCTTTCCTCTCCTTCCCTTTCTCCCTCCCTCCTCCTCTTCCTCTTTCTGTCACTCTCTCTTCTTTTCTCTCCCTCTTTCCCTTTCTCCCTCTCCTCCCCTCCCTCCCTCTCCACTGTATAACTGGAAATAGTCAAGTAGACACACAAACAAGCCTTTAAAAGACTAAGGAATCCCTTCAAAAACAGATTTCTGTAATCTAAATACCCATGAACAGAAATCAGAGCATCAATCAAATTCCCAACCACAGCTGCTCTGACGGGCAAAAACTATGTCATCAACAAATAAAAATAAAACCCTAACAGCGAACGAATGGGAAGAACATTCAAGTTAGAAGCACAGGAGGGAGACACCCCTACCCCCTTCCCGCGTATCTACCTACAGAGCTGGAGAGCAGACACTGGGGCAAGCCTGCTGGGGGCTGTAAGGTGTCTGCTGTTGAGCCCTGCTGGGCTCCCTCAGCTGAATCCACCAAAGAGCCTCGTGGAAGACTCCCCGAGACTGCTGGAGGGAAATCTTCCAAAAAGGGGAAAGTCTCCAGTACCCTTCAAAGTCAAAATTGAACAGGGACGAAGGATACTGCTCGAGGGAACCAAGCTTATAACTGGACAAAATATTGGTCAGGGATATTAAAATGAATTTGCAAATGGATACAAAATGGCTTTTCCACCCACAAGAAGGAAAGCCTTTTCTCCACCAGAGAGAACCTATTTGTATGTCTGCAATCAAGAATTGTTTGCTGGGCTGTTTGTTTTCCTGGGACATCAGAATAGCCAGGCCAGATCTCAGCGGGAGGTGCCTGCATTCCGTGGAAAGGGCAGTTAGCACTTTCCTGCTGACTTCAAAGACTTAAATATGTTTATAGTCCTCACTCAAATCAACAACGATTCATTTCCCCCCCCCCACAATTAGAAGCTCACACAGTAGTGGTTAAGGGTACATACCCTAAAGTCTTGGCCCCTAGACCTGGAGCAGCAATGCTTTTAGTCACACAGTTTTAAGGAAGTGGCTCAATCCAGAATCAGCCACCAGCAACCCAAGAACTACATCGAGCCCACTGCACCGCCTGCTTTTGCAAAGTTAGTCAGGGGGTGGGGGTGGGGGCTGTACCTCAGTGGTAGAACTCTTGACTAACACGCACAACGTACAGAGTTCAATACTCAACACAGCAAGAGAACAGACAAGAACATCCTAAAGAAAGATACAGGTGAGGGTTAAGCTGGGCCTGGGGGCTCAGGCACTGTTATCACAGCACTCAGACCACAGAGCCAAGCAGATCTCAGAGTTCAAGGCCAGCCTGGTCTACAGAGAGAGTTCCAGGGCAGACAGAGCTACATAATGAAACACTGTTTCAAATAAACAAACAACAACAACAACAAAGTTCTTCTTCTTCTTCTTTTTTTTTTTTTTCTTTTAAGTGGTTGGAGAAAAACAAATAAAAGAACAGTGTTCTCTGACACATGACAAAGATTCCAGAAGTCAGAGCTCACTGCTCATAAACCGTTTCCTCTGAGATGGTGTCTTTGTTTATGTATTGCCTACTACGGCTCCTTTCTCTCCAGAGTGGTAGTGTTGAGAACAATCGGCGACAGATGCCATTTTGCCTGCAGTGGATGACGGTTTCTTGTGTGGATCTTTACAGAAAAAGTTTGCCAATCCTTGTTTTCTCAGTACAGGTTTGGTAAGCCTGATTTTGCTCACCTGGAAAGGGAGGCTGAGACTGGTTCTTGCCTCCCAGACCAGCAGTGAAACCTGAGATAAGACAGGGCAAACTCCTTCTATCTGACCAGCCGTAAGGAATCCACAGACTAAGTTGTTCATGTCTCACTGGGATGTAAATGTGTTCTCTTGCCTTTTGAGGGCCGTGGTTCTAGTTTCATTTTTGTTGCTGTAACAAAAGCCCTGACCAACAACAACACAGGGAAGAAAGATTTTGTTTCCTTACTGTTCTGGGCTATGCTGGGTTCTGGGTAGACGCTAAGAAAACTCACTTCAGATACAGAAGCCACAAAGTGAAAGCTTTGAGCTGGAGGGGTGGCTCAGTGGTGAAGAACACTGACTGCTCTTCCAGAGGTCCCGAGTTCAAGAGTTCAATTCCCAGCAACCACATGGTGGCTCACAACCATCTGTAATGGGATCCAATGCCCTCTTCTGGTGTGTCTGAAGACAGCAATAGTGTACTCATATACATAAAATAAATCTTTTTTTAAAAGTGAAAACTTTATTTTATGAGTGCTTAGGGAAGTGACCAGTCAGGCTCTGAACCTCATCCCGAAGGGAGATTGGGCATGTGTAAGGATGGGAACCCAGAGCAAGGGGTGGGCTGCAGTGCTAGCCAATTGCATTTGGACATTTTGGGCATTAAGGGTCAAGCAAGGGAGTATCCATTGGAGACTGGGCAGTATCCATCGGCACCTGGCTTCAAGGTCCTTAATTCCTTGTCCTAGACAATTAGGTCTGGAGATCATAGTGATAAGGGGACAAAGGAGCTGCTCGACTGCATAGGAGGCAATTGGTTATATATTTTTACAACTTAATGCACCTTGGTTTAGATAACAGCAATTTCTATATTCTTTACCAGTAAACAGACAGCTAAGAAAACATTTGGAGAAGTGGGATAGGCGTTCATCCCTAGGCCTGGGAACATGAACTTGTTTGACCTGCCAGCAATGTGAAGTCATCCTTGAGATGGCTGGACAACTGTCTCCTTACAAGCTGTCCCTGAGACGTCTGGACCCAGACAACTGTTTACAACAGAGGCTGTTCAGTTAGAGGGAAGTCCCTGGTTCCCCTAGGGGCTGGGACCTTGAATTTAATTTTTCCCTATGATTAAATGGAGTCTAAACCAAAATGATACTACTTAGAATACGTTTCTTTTGCTTGTTCCCAATGGGCCACGGCCCAATTATTGACAGGTTGGGGGTCACGGTGAGAACTCAAGCAGCTAGCTGGTCACATGACATTCACAGTCAAGAGCAAGGAGAAGCGGGTGGAGTGGAGTGGAGTGTATCAGAGTTGTTGGCTCACTTGCTCTCCGATAGCTTTCTTCGTTCTTATGAAGGCCGCTGCCCAGCTCCTGAAAGGCGCTGCCCACATTGGAGGTAGGTCTTCCAACCCACCTCATTCACTTAAGGCAACACAGACACTCAGCCACAGATACTCCTACAAGCCAACCCCAACCTAGGTAAGGAATCCCTCACTAAGGATGTCACAGCAGATTCTAGCTCGTGGCAAGCTGACATATAAAACCAAGCACCTCAGGGGCCACTGAGCCAGGCTGATGGATGCCTACAGTTGCCCGTGTCACTCCTGTCAGTCAGCATTAATAAAGCTTGCCTTTCCTGAGCTCATTTTATACGCCAGGCATGTTGTGAATTCCTTACATTGCTTATTATTTATGACAGTCTTATAGAATGGGTAGGTATTGCTGCTGTCTTTGTTTTATGGGCTAGAAAACAAAGCCCCAAAGAGTAGGGCTGTGGAGACAGCATAGTCAATAACATGCTTGTGTTGCAAGCCTGAGAACCCGAGTTCAATGCCCAGATGAAAAATCCACTGAGGGTTGAAACATGAAGCTAGACAGCTCCTGAGGAAAACACTCAAGTAAGTTGTCTCTTAGATGAAATGCCCTACAGTGGGGAGAGGGAACGTGTAGAGTCCACCACCAGCAGAAAGACAGGGCATCAAGTGAGGGATGGGGTTGCTATCCCACAGTCAAAAACTCTGACCCATAATTGTTCCTTTCTGAAAGAACTGCAGGGACAGAAATGGAGAAGAGCCAGAGGAAAAGGAGGTCCAGCGACAGGCTCAAAGTCGGATCCAGCTCAAGGGGAGGCCCCAAGACCTGACACTATTACTGAGGCTTTGGAGCACACACAAAAAGGGACCTGTCATGACCACACTCCAGAAGACCTAACAAGCAGCTGAAAGAGTCAGATGCAGATATTTATACCTAATCAATGGACAGAAGCTGCTGACCCTGTAGTTGAATTAGGTGAAAGCTGGAAGAAGCTGAGAAGGGCGACCCTGTAGGAGGACCAGCAGTCTCAATTAACTTGGTCCCTCGAGATCTCTCAAACACTGGACCACCAATCAGGCAGTATACATCAGCTGATATGAGACCCCTAACACATATACAGTGGAAGGCTGCCAGGTCTGGGTTCAGTCAGAGATAATGCATTTAACCCTCAAGACACTGGAGGCCCCACGGAGTTTAGAGGTCCGGTAGAGTGGGAGGTGGGGACAGCCTCGTGGAGACAGGGGCTCGGGGAGGAGGTATGGGATGTGGAGCAGTCGGAGGGTGGGCAGGGAGGGGAATAAAATCTGGAGTGTAAATAAATAAATAAAGAATAAAATAATAAAAAATGTCACTGTTCTAAATGCATGCTCAAATATGTACACCTGTAGATCTGTACACACACACACACACACACACACACACACACACACACACATCATTTATTCTACATAAGCAAGGGAGCTAGACTCAAGCCTAGGCAATCCAATGAAAGAACTATCAGCTTATATAGCCTTTCACCTGGAGACCATTCCTCTGCAGTGAGGAGGAGGCCAGCTCACCAAAGGATGAGACCCTGACACAAAAGAAAGGAAATCAGATCCTTTCAGGGGTCCTTCTGTTGGCTGGTTACTTTGTTTTGCTTGACTGAAACTAATTTTAGTGCTTTTTTTTTCTTCATCTTCTTCTTTTTCTTTTTTATCAGCAGAGATGCGAATTCGCCAAGGAAAAGAAATGATCCAAAAAGTCTTAAGTGTTTTCCTCTGGCAGCTCACAAGACAGACAAGGCAGACATACAAACAGAAAGACACAGCCACTCTGGGTCAAAGTGAGGGCATATTTAAAGGATGACGGAAGGCAGAGGACGATGCAACAGTATCAACCAGGAGAGACCAGCTGTGTCTTCTGAGGCCAGGTGCAGGGCTCCGTTCCGGTCTGGCTAGCTCTTCATATTTCAAGCAGAACGCAGTCATTTGCATCCTTCCGAGTCTGTGCCTTTTATCTGTAACTCTTCCGTGCTGTCTGTAAGGTACTCACAAGACCTGAGCAGGACTCCTAGCTGTCTCCTCTGTGATTTGGCATTGCTCAGGGCTTAATTAAGAGAATAACTATGCTGACGCGGCTTCAGTAAGGACCACAAATGGGCTAGGGAAAGCAGTTGTTAAGATATAAAATTGCAATAAAGAAGTCATGGGTGTTTTTCCACTAATCAAATTATACGCCGACTTCTATCTTAAGCACCGACTTATTAAAGGGGGTCCAATTACACCTACCTCCCTTTCACAATGCAGGCAGTTCTTTAGCCACAAGTATTTGTTGCCGGAAAAAATTGCATTCACGAATAATTACACCTGCACTTGTTTAATTGTGGGCTGAAAAAAAAAAAAAAGAAGAGCGAGCAGTTAATTATTTCTCAGATGTCTGATGCGACTTGTCATTAGTTTGGCTTGGCACACATGATTACACCAGCTGTGCTTCACCTACCAAGGGCGGTGGCCCGGGTGACATAGCCCAGAGGGTGTGGGCATCCAAGGGTGAGCCCCTACTCACCTCTGCCAACCGCTCCTCTCTGCAGTCAGCACAGACCTCGTGCCTACCTTTTACTCCATCGGTGGAAGCCTCTTTCTGTGCTTCAGTTGTGCCGATCTCTTCGGGACCCATCTCTGGGAGCTTTGTGGGATGAGTGTTTACTTTGGGCTATTCTAAATTACTTTCTTCAGGTCCCTCTCCCAACTTTCCTTACATGGAGTAAGACTGAAAACATACCTTTATTTATGGGAGCGGTGACCAGGAGACAGAATAGTTTCTTTCTCAGTGGGACCCATGTGCTCCCGTGAAGAACGAAAGAGCAAAAGCCTTAAAAACAGAGAAACGAATGGTGGAGGGAAAGGAAGAGCCAGAAAGGCGCACGTGCTCCCGTAACGGACGTCGTTCCAGAGTTTTGTTTTTGTGACGAGGTCTCTGCTACCCACACGGCTTCGTACCAATGAAGCAAGCATTCTAATCAAGTAACTTTATTTTCTTTTAAAGAGTTTAATCATGGGTTGGGAGAAGCAGGAGCTAGCTGTCTCTGAGTCGAGTCACACTCTCAGGGTCAGAGAGGATTAGCTAAGGATTCTGCGTGGTGGCGCATGCCTTTAATCCCAGCACTCGGGAGGCAGAGGCAGGTGGATTTCTGAGTTCGAGGCCAGCCTGGTCTACAGAGTGAGTTCCAGGACAGCCAGGGCTATACAGAGAAACCCTGTCTCGAAAAACAAAAAACAAACAAACAAACGGATTCTGAATTCTTTCTGGTCCACAGCATCTTGTCCTCTGCCCGTTCCCTCCAAGATTTGATAGCTTCACAATCAGTCACTGCTTCTGTTGAAGTGCTTCTAGGATCTCTGCTCCACAGAGAGAAAGCCCTAGGGCTTTAACCTTCTCTTTCCCAGTCTCGTGTGTTTGGGTTATGGCGATGTAACCCTGGGGTGGGCAGGCATGGGGGCATATCCACACAGTGTAATGTGCTCTTCCAGTGGCCATTTCCTACTATGGTCTCCTTTGTGTGTCCATTTCCTGTGTCTACTCTCTGGATAATCTTCATTGTCTCCTCCCTACTATGTATATATTCCATCAACCCAGTTTTATAGATGCTAGAAGTCTACAGTTAGTAAATACAGTTGGGAGAAAAATCACAATATTGAGAGTGTCCCTTAAATCACAATATTGAGAGGACAAACTACTGATAACTGTGACTGTCTCAAATCATTTTTTTTTTTTTTGGTTGCAAGTGACACAGCACCCCCTACCCCCCAGCTATTGATCAGGATAGATTATAAAAAGGATGTTAGACAGCTCATATCTAACACATGTAAACTCATAGATTTTCCTGTGTGTAGCCAGCAGGGTTAAAAAGTAACTGACAGAATGAGAGAAAAATGCAATGATATCTCTAATAAGAGATTAATACCCAGAATATAAAAGAATGCTTAAAACTCAATAATAGCAACAGTAAAACACCTTGATTTAAAATGAGCAAAGGACTTTGATTGAAGATATTGCAAATATGCAAATAACCAATAAACACCAGACCATTTTCATAGCAGTACAGTCCTGGTAGCCAAAGGCAGAAACAGCACACTGCCCACCCACAGACAAGCAGAATGTAGTGTGTGCATATAGTGGAGTATTATCTACCCCTGAAAAGGAAGTGGTTCCCATACTAAGAGGTAGACGAGTCTGAGAACAACCTGAAGTGAACATAGCCCAAACACAAATCACACACTACATAGGATCCCATGACTCTAAGTCAAATTAATAGAGACAAAAAAAAAAAAGGTAAAATAGGTGTAGCTAGAAGTTGAGAGGAGGCAGGAACAGAGAGTAATTGTTTAATGGGTAGGATGATGAGAGACTCCTGGAGAGGTTGGTATACAGACCACTAAGCTAAACTTGGTCTCCAGTGTGTGTAAGACCAGCCAGGAGATGGTTCAGACAAGAGCTGCAATGTGCAAGCCAAGTTATCTTTTTTTTTTTGTCTCTATTAATTTGACTCACACAGATTTGTGTACATCGCTTGTATTCTATGACATTCCTTTCATAAATCTCTGAATAAGCTATTGCTGCCGAACCGCATATGTTCTAAGGTCACAGATGGTAAATGTTACGTTATACATATTTTGCTAAGGTTAAAGAACAACAGTTTACCACTTCCCATCTATCGGGGCGGCTATTATCAAATCCAAGATTAAAGCAGAAAACAGGTGTTTGTGTGGATGTAAAGAAACGGACTTCACGCATGGCTGGCTGCGAGGAAGCAAATGGTCTATTTGCAACGAAAACAGCTGTCTCTCAGCAAGGTAAATATAGAATTCGTGTGTGATATGGACCTTACGTACACAGGCTAGTCAACTGAAGGCAGGGACTCAAACAAAGGCCATTGACCAATGTTCATAGCAGCTTTCTCCTCAACTGAATCAAAGTGAAAATGACTCAAGTATTTCTAAGTAGATGACTGAATGAAGAAAGCAATGCCATTCTGGGAGTGGGTAGCAATGAAGGCTTCACACTACCACGAATGTACTTAATGCCTCTAAAAGTATTATTTCTTTTTTTTTCCATTTATATATGAGAATTATTTCGTGTGTGTGTGTGTGTGTGTGTGTGTGTGTGTGTGTGTTATTCAGTCATTAAACCCCACCAATATTCTGGCACATCCCACAGCATACTTGAAAGCATTCTGGGAAGTGGAATAAGCAGATGTAAAAGTGCAGACGCTGGTTTGCCACTCCACCCAGGTGAGAGACCCAGAACACACAAACACAGGGACTGAAGCGCTTAGGGACCTGGGGCAGGAGCAGGGGGCGGAGTTCTTGTTTATGAGCAAGGTTTCTGTTTCAGCTAGGAGCGTTCTGGAGACCCCGTGAATGTACTCAATGCCCCTGGATAGTAAAAGGGATTAAAACAGCAATTGTCATGTGCACTGTGCCTCAGTTAAAAAAAAAAAAAAAAAAAAAAGATAAAAGCCATCTTTAGCTTGAGGTCTGTAGAAAAACAAACCACTAGGCTAAATTCCATCCCTGGCTTATCGCTGGGTGTAATCTCGGTGGTGTGTGGGATCACAAGCTAGATGGAATGATTAAGCCAATTTAGAGAATCTACCACAACGGGGAGAAAAATCTGCTCCCAACCCATTAGCTGTGTTCACCCGTTTTAGAGAGCCAAGTGTCTGCATCGACTTTAAAAATCCCTTCGAATTAATGCTCCTCCAAATTTCTCTCTCTGCTCAGCGACTGTTCTGCCTCCTTCCTTCCACCCCAGGTACAGTTAAGACCAACTCCGAGATCTTTTTCTTTTGATTGGGTCTCCTCCCTTGCTTCTAGGTTCCTGCCCCATTAATCACCCCTTTCTTTCTCTCAGCAACAAGTTTGCCCCTGTTTTTTCTGACATGAAAGAACTTTCCACCACCGTGCATTCCCCCAGGTCTCCTGTTCCACACGGTGGCAGCATCTTTCTCTCTCTTTCCTTCCTTCCTTCCTTCCTTCCTTCCTTCCTTCCTTCCTTCCTTCCTCCCTCCCTCCCTCCCTCCCTCTCCCTCTCTCTCTCCTTCTTCTTCTCCTTCCCCTCAGCCTCTTCCTCCTCCTCCTCTTCCTCCTCCCTCCCTCTTCTTTTTTGAAGTTTAGTTTCTGCTAGGATTACTAAGCTAAACAAAAGAGAGCCATCTCTGTCCACTCATCCTAAGGAACTTCCTGCCTTGGACCCAGTAAGCTTACACGGGGTCTCCTTCATCTTCCCGCCCGCCGTGTGGAGCGCAAAGGCTCTTCCGTACACTCTCAGGAGCCGGTTCAAATCCACCCGTGTATACCAAGCACTTTCCCACGGCCAGGCACCAAGTTGAGAGCTGAGGACTCTTCCTGTCCCTGCTGAGGTTCCTTTGAGCATCATCTCTCCCTGTGCTGTGTGGTCCTTCTTCAGTAACTTAGCCACTCTCGGCATTAATTGCTCACTGCATGCCAGACTGGTTCTGTGGGCTTGACCTGGATGAATTTATCTGATCCCCAAAACAGGTCCATGTGGTAGGTGCTATGACCATCTCTGGCTCACAGAGGAGAATGTTGAGATGCCAAAGGATAGCCACAAGGTCTTGAGGTTGCCCTGGGATGCAAACAGGTAGTTTGTATGTCGGACTCTGCATCTTCCCATGCTCCTGCCTGTCCTTAGCTCATATGTTCCTTGCTTGTGGGCTGTCCGGTCTGGCTCCACGTGTGGCTAACATCTGGACGGGTGCTCCCTTAATAATGATCGTGGGGTCTGCACAAAATAACAGCTGGAAAGCCCCTGTTCCAAATGTTCCAAAGCCTCACATCATAAACAGAGCTACCGACTATTACATATATCCTATCATCTTGCTTTGAAAATAGATCATTTTAACATTGGTTCTGATTTAGAGTGTCTGAATTCTCTACTGTAGGTAGCTGCCTCCTAGCCTCCCGGGCTATTCAAACTCCGCGGTGCTCTGTGCACTTACAACCTACGCTCAAGATCCACCCTTGTCCTCGTGAACAGCCTGTGCTTGGGTTTCAAATGCTGGCAGCACTGCCTACCCTCAGTGTAAGATCAAGGAAAGAAATGTGCTTGGACCCAGGAACCAGGCACAGGGCCTTTGGGTCTGGGATTCTGAAGGAGGGGTGGGAGTGGGGGTGGGGTGGGGGAGGACGCACTCACTATGGTACATGCACAGAGGTCAGAGGTCAGCAGTCAGTTTTCTCCTTTCACCGTCTGAGTTATGGGGATTAAACATTTACCATCTGCCTAAGTCTGAGCTGCCCGGATTCTAGATAAGAACGTCTCTTTGGGCTCATGGACTCTTTGTATTAATTAGGCTGACCCTCTGAAGTAGCATTTTTCAAAAATGGCTTAAGAATCTTTCTCCTTTCGTTTATTTCACTCTGTTAGAGACCAGTGGTTCTTTTAGCATAATAAAAATAACTTCTTAAAATTGAAACAAGACCCGGGGATGTAGTTCAGCTGTAGAGTGCTTTTCTACCACATACGAGGCTCTGGGTTCAATCCCCATAAAGGACTGGATGGCCAATGCCTTTAATGCCAGCCTGTGGGTGGTGGAGGCAGAAAGGTCCGAGGTTCAAGGTCATTCTCTGCTACATGGGGAGTTCTAGGCTAGCTTAGGCTACATGAGACCTGTCTCAGAAAAAAAAAAAAGTGAAATGAAAGCAAAATATACACAATCTATGTTTTGAACATGAATCCATTTATTATTAGATTGTCACATATAAGTTTACATTTCAGTAAATGTAACCAGGTCAAACATAAAAGAAGGAAAAAGTTATGAAAAGCCATACTTGGATGGTGGACACAGACAAGTAGCTTCTATCACCATAACTTTTGATGGTTCTATATCATAATTAAATAAAAAATATATACCTGCACACACTGAAGATCAGCTCTATTGATGTTTAAGGGATTTCATGTGACAAACATGCTTACTGGATGATTCTCTGATTGTCTTTGAGTTGGTGACACGCCACTTGTAGGGAGTATTGTACACGTGGATAGTTTCCATGCTTTGTAGAGAAGCCAGCGGCATGGGAGAATGGAAGAAGCCCTAATCCTAGCAAGCCAGGTAGTCACTTTAAATTTTTTTTTTATACAGAATATGGAACAATATTCTTTTAAAATCTTTTAACCAACATCCAGCTCCAACAACCAGCTCTCTAAAATTATAATGCTGTTTAAATGCTCTTCCAGTGGAATTTCAGATCCACGAATTTCCATATTCTGCGGACATCTTCCTTAATGAAGGAATTGGTTTGGTTGATTTACAACTTGGCACAAAGTCCTGACTCTGGCTAACTCAGCCAGAATGTCTTCCAGTAACTGCAGCTGTGCCTTCAGAATACAATCCTATACAAAAAATCCCAAACGCCAGACACATTTATGGACAACATAATCCTTTCTGGGTTTATATAGTTCACAGATGTATTTATTGGCTAAGAAGATGAAAAGAAGTCTTCCTTCCCACGGCCGCTGTATTTAAAGCCTAAGTGCAAGGTTGGTTGCAGTAACACCTTGTCAGATATATTTCCTGCGATTTTTGTCTCCAGACAAAATCTACCCAGATCTGTCTGGCTATAGATTCACTGGAAAATGGCTGTTCAACGCTCTCACTCCCTGGCTATAGATTCACTGGAAAACGGCGGTTCAACGCTCTCACTCCCAACATTTTTAAGCCAACATCTCTGGCATGGTTTTGCATCCACGCCTTAGCAGTGGTATGAATATTGGAGCTTTACCACCTTGGCTACGACTGTGTAAGAGGCCTGGAAATGTGCTTTGATGGAAGCAGTTAGCGTCGGCTTCTGTAAGGGTTTGACCTAATACTCTTTTTCCCCCCCCCAAAAAATTCTTTTAACTTTTTAAAATATATTTGGGATGCAAATGCTGCCTATGTTTTGGTGACTTTGTTTAATTGCAGGGCATGGTTTGCAGAAGTGCACAGGCTGGTGGTTTATGCATTTTAAATTTTTATGCAAAATTAATGTAATTTGAGTCGGTGCCTTTTTCCGGGCTCAGCATTTTCTTCCTCTGCACTGAATCTGGCCTGCGAGGAATGTCTTTTTTTTTTTTATTTCATTTCTTCCAAATAAACTTCCATTTGGGCTGCTCTAATGGACACAGTTTGAAATGTGTCAAATGCCACACTTGACATGTGTAACATAGACATCACAACATTCGTTTCTAGAGTAAGTCGGGATTTAAAAGCAACTATATAAACCTTATTTCCTCAATTTAGCTCTTGTGCCAAACTAATTTTTAATACTGGCCCTGATGATAATATGAACACATTTAAAATTTTTTTTCATCTTAAAAATAAAGAAATGTTTTTGAATACAGACACCTCCCTACGCCCCACCCGTACACACAGACTTCCATGTAACTCACTTCTCATTCGCTCTTGGTTTTTAGCTGACCGGACCTAAAATATCACCTGTTAGAAGCTGCGGTGATGGTCAGTCAGTAAGTGCTTGTTGTGAGGGCGTAAGGGCCTGAGTTTGAATCTCCATCACTCATGTAAAGAAACAAACCTGGCAGCACATGTCACCTCTGTAACTCTGTGACACACGGATGGACACAGGAGAATCTGATGATTCCAGCTTGTGTCAAGTTGACCTATAACCAGCCAGGACACTGGATTTTCATCAATGACAGCAATTTGTATTTTGGTAATTGTGTTTATCTAGTTAATTATTGAAGAAAGCACTGGATGTTAAGTTAGAGTTGGGATATAATGCGGGGATGTACAAGAGCTGATAAAGATCTTTCTCCTGGTTCAGTAAACATCCTGTTGGGTAGACAGGACCACGTAGCTCAGCTCTGGCCAACATGGTGCAGGCAGAGGTCAGGAAGACCAGATAAGGGTGTGTCCCTCCTCCTAAACCCCCTCTAGAGGTCTCCCTGTTATCTCTTCACTCCTCTTACTGCAGACTCAGAGGAGTCCATGGAGGACACCGATGTAAGAAACTTGGGTCCCAAAATAACAGCGTTGGGGCAAGTCCCACCCCCCACTCAACCTACATTGGGCTGCTCTATGACACGATGCTGAGTTAAACTTCCGACCCTGAGTTTAGTTACTGGTTACTTTTGATAAGAACAGCAACTAATATGCTCAAAAAAAAAAATCGAGGAAGTAAAACTGAGGGGCAAATTAAAGACACACAATGTGGACGTTCTAATAAAATCAGAATGTCCTGTGCTCCCAAATATAGTGACCTGGAGTTTTCCAATAACAGCCTAGAGGGCTTTCCTGTTTGGCTTTAACCCGGCTCAGGTGACAGAGCTGTAATTTATGGGGCTAAATATTTAGCAGTGTTGACAAAACAGGGTTCCTGGTAATATATGGAGATCCTGAGTTAAACTGCCCATTAGCTCCCTGTTTACAGCCCTGCAGATGACCCACTCCGGTTTAAACAATGTTGGTTTAGCGGATGCTTGAGTGATTTCCTTCATCTGTCGCTATGTTATGAGCTGTGGTGGTTTGAACATGCTTGGCCCACGGGAAATGGCACTGTTAGGTGGTGTGGCCTTGCTGGAGGAAGTGTGTCGATGTGTAGGCGGGCTTTGAGGCTTCTAAGCTCAGGCTCCATCCAGTGTGGAAGAAACCCTCCTCCTGGCTGCATTCAGATGAAGATGTAGAACTCTCAGCTCCTTCTCCAGCACCATGCCTGCCTGGATACTGCCATGCTTCCTGCCATGATGATAATGGACAAAAACCTGGGAGGAATGAGTTTATTTTATTTTATTTTTTAAAAGATATTTTTACTAGTTCTTTGTGAATTTGATACATCACACTTTGGTCATTTTTACCCTTTCCTCCACCCCTCTGTGTCCACCTCCATCCTATACATACCCGATTTTTAATATCCATCCATCTCTTTTAATATCCATTTTTAACTTGAAGACTTCATGTTTTAAAAATAGCCATTGAGCTAAATTTGTGCTGACTATATATATTCTTGGGTGTATAGCCGTCCAAGCTACCAGGCCAGAACATTAAAGAGAACCATCAGCTAGGGGTGGGACTTCTTGTCTACCACCCACCTCCAAGCAAGGATTCTGTCTGATTTTCCACAGACTACATAGGTTTATGACAGCTTGACGCAAGCTAAAGTCATCTGAAAGGAGGGAGCCTCAATTGAGAAAAACGCCTCCTTAAGATCCAGCTGTAGGGCATTTTCTCAATTAGTGATCACTGGGGGAAGGCCCAGCCCATTGTTGGGTGGGGCCGGCCATCCCCGGGCTGGTGGTCCTGAGTTTTATAAGAAAGCAGGCTGAGCAAGCCATGAGGAGCAAGCCAGTGAGCAGCACCCTCCATGACCTCTGCATCAGCTCCTGCCTCCAGGTTCCTGCCCTGCTTGAGTTCCTGTCCTGACTGTTTCACTTACCTAGAAGTATGAACCAAATAAACCTTTTCTTCCCCAAGCTGCTTTGGTCATGGTGTTTTTGTCATGAAAACATAATGACAATAGGTCTTGCCTTGTTATCACAGCTCTGTGAGTTCCTATGTGCAACTGGCCTGTTGAGTCTGGAAAACACTGTTTCTTTATAGTTATCGACTGCCTCTGGCTTGAACAATCTACTTCCCTCTCTTCCACAATGATCCCTGAGCCCTGGGAGTGAGGTGCCATGGCGCCTGTGGGAGGGTGGGGGAAGGGGGGCTTTCAAGCATAGAAGACAGAACACAAGGATGTAAAGGAGGACGGGGGAATATGGCTCTGGAAGGCTGAGCTCTGGGGACGAAGCCATAGAGACTTGCCCTATCCTGTCACGGACATTAAAGAAATCACAAAGTACCCGGATAGCCCACAATGTGAGAAGTTCTGAATCTCAGCATGGTCTTAAGCCTTTGAAGGTGAAGCATCCCCTTCCCAGGAAGGTGGTCACCCCACACACTGTGTCAACCATTGTGCCACTGTTTCCGTCTCCTAGAGAAGCCTTCGAGTCCTCAGCTTTGTATCACGGAGTGCGATTCTCATCGGCAGCAGTGGCGTTGTTAGGAGACTGTGAGCTTCTGGGAAAAAAAGCATGGCCCGGTGGCACTCAGAACCTGCAGCGCCCTCGAAGCCACTGTCTAGGTGAGCATTCACCAGAAACCCAGAATACAGGGAGGTGAAGTCGCTTACATCTGGGCAAAGGAGGCCCAGCTTCCCCACTCCCACACAAAGAACTAGTAAAAATATCTTTTAAAAATAAACTAAACTAAACTCATTCCTCCCGGTAAGGAGACATGATCTGATACTGGAGAAAAATGAACTCCAAGCTAGCAGAGTACTCCACTCAAGTTCAGTCATTAGGCATAAGGGCCATCCTGAGTTCTTATTTCTTGGGTACCTCTTACATGACAGGGATCTCAATAATGAAGATGGAACTATTCCTACCAAAAATATAATCAAGGAAGCAGAGAAGGGACAAGCAACCTGCCCCAAGTTGAGGTGAGCGGTGGCAAGGCGGGTTACCCCCATGTACTGCGACAGAAACGTGGTCCTTGATGCAACTCTGTTAGGTGGTGGGTCCTTTAAGAGGTGCTTAGATCCCTAGTAGACGGATTGATGCTGATAGAAACCCTTTGGAGTAAGTTTGATATCAAAGCAAAAAGCTTCCTCGTATTCTTCTCCTGCTCTTGGCCTCCCACCATCCACCAGGGATGATACAAGAAAGCCTCACCCAAAGGCTGGCACCTTGGTATTGGATTTCGCAGCCTCCCTAACCGTAAGAAATAAATTTATTCTCACCATACAAATGACCCGCCTGTGGCAGACTACTGTAGCAGCAAGAATGGACTGAGACATCAAGGATGTCTGAGACCACGACCCTCGCTCCAGTCACCTGCTGATATTATCTCTCCGTATCTCCGTCGTCGAGTCTAATTTCTTTCTGTATATCCTAAGCATGGGCTTTAGAAAATGAATCAGCAGGCTCCCGCCGAACAAAGAAAGGCAAAGTTCAGAACTCGGTTCCAGAACATCTGTGGCTTTCAGACCTGGGCTCCCCAGTTAGCCTTGCTGGCACAGCCTGAGTGTCATCCGTCTCCTGGATCCGAAAGAAAGCGTCCATTCACCCAGTGAGCACCCGCACCCGGTGGACAGCGGGTGGCTTCTCTCGGCATCAAAATCTCTTGCTCCACATTCTTCTCACTGGCATTCCAAACAGTGCCTCATGGCAGCCAGAGCCTACACACTCTTACGTATGTCTGTGTGTCTTGACAGTAAAGGTGTTTTTGGAAAAAAAAAAGTGAGCCCTGTTTGTTTCCTTTTGTTAGCTCTCTCAGTGTTACAGTCATAGCCGGTTGCATAGGTTGCGTAACGGCAGAGTCTGGTAGTTAAGAAAAGAAGTGATGCCATTGTCCGTTCTCTGTGCGACTACCGTCTGCTCAGCTGGGTTGTGACCTGCTAAGGAAGATGGTATAGAAACAAAGACCTGCAAATAAGACAGAGCTGGCTCTGGATTCAAGCTTTCCCATTCACCCTTCATTCCATAGCTTTGTTAAGCCCAGAATTGTGTCAGAGTGCTGGGATCAAGCAATAAATAAAAGATCTCTTTCCTCCTGGAACTCACTCCAAAGTGATTGAGATGGATAGCAAGAGATCAGAGAAAAAAAAGTCAAGTGCTTGATGATGACAAACTCTGAAGATAAAGGAAGGCGGAGAAGCAGGCAGGGTGGGGAATGTTAAAATTGGGGAAGCCATGCTTTGGATCTGAAATGTCCCCTGCACACTCATGTTTAGAACTCTTCTTCGCCAGGCCCTGAAACCTTTAGGAGGTGGGGCCCACCTCCAGGAAGTAGATTATGAAGCATGGGCCTATGGAAGTTACATCCAGCCCATCTTCCTGGCCCACCATGATGTGAACAGTTTGTGCCACATGCGCCGGCGGCCATGATTTGAGCTATTTGGCCATGCCTCCACTGTCATGATGGGCAGAGCCCTCTGAGAGCACGAAGCAAAAGCAAATCTTCCTTCCACTTACGTCGTTTCTGTCACAATTCATTAGTTGCAGTTAGTGCAATGGAGTTCTCCAGGAGAGGCCTAATGGTGGAGGTCCTTTGAACCAAGACTCTAAGGAGGTAACTCAATGACTAGGCATACCTCAGTTGTGTGACATGGGGTAAAGGTTGTCTGATTTCTTAGTAGCTTGAGCACCCAATGGTTTTAAACACAAAGACGGAAAGAGAAACACTTCCCTGACTTGTTCTGAGGATGAAACCCAGTTTCGAAGAGCATCTGGCCCAGGCTCTGAAGGGGAGCTGACAAGAGTGGTCGGGTCGTTACTGTCTGCATCACCAGCAACAGCAGCAGCAGCAGTTGTAGAAATCACCACTTGCTGGAACTGGAGATAAGTTATTTATACATTTATTAGCCCCAAAGGGCCCCGCTGAGGACACTCGGGCAATAGCCTGGTTCCAAAGATGAAGAAAGTTTCGGAAGAGGAACATATGGTTTTGATAATTCTATCACCCAGAGTCTTGGCAGGGAACAGAGGCTCCTCAAATTGGATGCCTGGGGCAGAGTTTACCAAGAGAATGGAAAGATCACAGGGGTGACGCTGTACGCCAGAATTGGTAACATCAGGACAGCACTACCCTTGCCCCTGCCAAGTCTGATGGGACAAAGGGTGAGGGAGAGAGTGCCTGCTTGCCAGAAGCCAGACCCAGAGAGCTTATGGACACGAGCTGTTGACAAGGGTTGTGACTTCCAGTGGAGAGAAATGGCCAACCTACCTAGGAAGGAGACATGAGTGGACACTGTAGTGTTTTTGCCCTTAAGTTTATCTAAATTCCTCACTGGCCAAAGTCAAAGGTAGAGTCCAGGAAGCCTGTGGGACAACTCCCAGGGCTCTGATTAGGTGGGAGAGGTGGTGGTGGGGGGGTGAGTATTAGGTCGTGAGTCAGCCATGGTAATGGTGAGGACAAGCCAAGGCCAACCCTGTACTCTGGGCACCTAGAGCCTCTGTTCTCTCTCTGGCTAAGGGAGTCACTGACGGCCTTCTCTGTGTTTTGTTTTTTTCTTTTCTTTTTAAATATTTATTTATTTATTTATTTATTTATTTAATGTATGTGGGTACACTGTAGCTGTCTTCAGACACACTAGAAGAGGGCACCAGATCCCATTACAGATGGTCATGAGCCACCATGTGGTTAATGGGAATTGAACTCAGGACTTCTGGAAGAGCAGTCAGTGCTCTTAACCGCTAAGCCAACTCTCCAGTCCCCCACCACCACCTTTTTAAAAATTTTGTCTTCTCAACCACATTTGCTCTCTTTGGGGACCGTCTCTCCCTCTTGCCTGTATACTCTTTAAGGTTTAGTTAGGAGTTTTGAGATACCTGGAAAACAAGACCTGTGGTACAAAACAGGAACAACAAAAACTCAGACAATTTCTGGCGCCACCCACCTTCCCTATGTTATCTTGGTTTGGGTTTTGAGACAGGGTCTCCTAGCAGCAGAATTCTACCAAGTCAGGTAGACTAGTTGGCCAGTAAGCCCCAAGAATCCACCTGCCTCTGACCTTCCCAGTGCCGACCCTATCAGTACACACTACCACATCTGGCCTTTTAATGTGGGTCATAGGGGAAAACCCAGGGCCTTGCACTAGCATGGCAGGTACTACACGGACAGATCCAATGTCCCCAGCCTGCCCACACTGAGTATTTATGGTCTGTACTATTCCTAACCCTTCCCCCAGTTTTTCAAGTTTTAATACTTAAAGAGATATTTCTGTAAAAACGAGAAATTAAAGAATGTTTGCTCTTTCTAAAATATAACAGTGATTGCATCTTTCTTCCAATGTCCATATCTGTTTATGCAGTTGCAGTTAGGGCTGGAGAGATGGCTCAGCAGTTAAGAGCACTGGCTGCTCTTGCAGAGGACCCAGGTTCAATTCCCAGCACCCACATGGTGTCTCACAGTCATCTATAACTCCAGTTCCAGGGATCTGATGTCCTTCACTGGCTTCTGAGGGCACTGGGCATGCACGAATGTGGGACACAGACATGCATGCAGGCAAAACACTCATGCACACTAATTAACTAACTAATTAATTAAAACATAAAATAAAACTACAGATCTTCTGATTTCTTGGTATTTGTCAGCAACTGGTTCTAGGTGGTTGGCTAAACCTATAGATGTGGAGATCTGACTCACGGTAGGTAATATCTACAGAAAACTTTTTCTAGACTCAATAAAAGTGATGGTTTTAGTTTTGTTGTTGTCGTTTGGTTTTGTTTTTTTGAGACAGTGCTTTTCTATGCAGTTCAGGCAGGACTGGAACAATTTCTGTAAACTCACAGAGAACTGCCTGCCTCTCTGCCTTCCGAATGCTGGGACCGAAGGCATGCCCCGCCACCATCCAGTTCAATTTTGTTGCTTTTAAACAAAATTGTTTTTATGAATAACTTGTAAGAACAACAACCTAAATTGAATTTCCTTAATACAGGCTTAATTTTTATTTACTTTTTTTTTTTTTTTTTAAGACAGGGTCCCACAGTATAGCCATCATTATGTAGACCAGACCAGGCCGGTCTCAAAGTTGCAGAGGTCCACCCACCTGTGCCTCCAGAGGGCTGGCATTAAAGTCTGCAGAGCCCTGTTCCAGTGGAATGCTCTGGTTCCAGAGATTGGCAGGCACAGCTCCATGGGTCAATTCCACTTGGCAGGCTTAGGTTCAATACCAGTTATTAAACACTTTGAAAACCTTTCCTTTTTGTGGAGGTATTTGCGCACCTTGTATTACTGCCAATGCACAGATACCTTCCCCATTGCTCTCTCTGTTTTAACCATGCAGGAATAATTAATAGCATAGGTTTTTGGTCAGATGAGCCTTGCATTTGAGCGCACATGTGACTCAGTTTACCTTTAGGATATGGCACCATATTAAAATATCCAGACCTTGCTTCAAATAGTTGTCTGAAGGAACTGGGTGAATATCACCCAGATCTTGTAAGTTCATCTTTCCAGTACAGCCAAATCATCCTCTTAGACCTGTAAATTCTTTCTAAAAGCTTTAATCTTCTATAATTATACAAGCAAGTGTGTCTCCTTTAAGAGACGGTTAGAACACCCTAGATATTGGGGGTGTGGGGTGAGGGGGTGGCGGCTTCTTTGTCTTGTACAATGGAAAGCCAGGATTCCAAAACCTATCAAAGCCTTTCGAAGGCGCCCAGCTGTTCTGGCCGGTCTCTGAGCTCAGATCCCTCGAAGCTGCCTGCTATCTGGATGCGATCCGGGAACAACTGGCTTGCAAGGGGCCATGGAAATCGGCACATTGGCCACACTTCGCTCCGTTTCATCCTGCCGCAGATACCCTAAACTGTCTGAGCCCAAGCCCCAGTTCTCTGCTGCCTGTCTACAGACACAAATCACCGTAATGAATTGTTCTGCCAATTCTCCACCCCAGGTTAATAAGTGAGAAACTCTAGGCTCCGGAGAGCAGTGTTTTCTAGGAGTGAAAAGGACTCTTCATGTGCCAGTCCAGCCTTGCTTCTTACTGATTTCATTTTTGTTTTGTTTTGTTTTGTTTTGTTTTGTTTTGTTTTGTTTTGTTTTCTTTCTTTCCTGGCTCCTTGATTGCTGGGACAAAGATTTAGACAATGAGGATTGTGGTACTATTTAAGATATCTGTTTGCTATTGGTAGGAAACTTAGAAAAATGCTATGGTAGCGATGGGTGGCTGGATTCGGAAATATAAAACTGTCTGCTCGTTATTCAGCTATTTTATATGCAGAACTGTATCGTCTCTAGCCAGGCGGCTGTTTGCTCATATCCTCCTTATGAATGAAGAATGGTAACTGGGCGGCTAACTGTGGGACCCATGCATTCAGCATTGTTATCCCAAACCCAGGCAGTGTGGTTCTGCTTATGGTCTGTCCCAGACCATGGGTTGGATAGCTAAGAATAACACAAGTGTATTTCTCACAGCGTTGGGGCTAAGAAGTCGAAGATCAAGGCACCGCAGGTTCTTCCTCGGTCACATGCCGCCATCTTCTCCCCACAACTTCACACGCGGGCACACGAGAGGAAGAGGGATCTTGCCAGGGTCTCTTTTATGGGGGCATCCATTTCATTCATTAAACCTCCATGGTAAGGACTTAATTACCTCCAGAAGGCCTTCCTTCCTCCAAATTAGCATCAGCGATTCGGCTTTTATGATTTGGGGGAAAATTCCGTTCACAACCTGCTTCAACCTAGAGTCTGAGCTTAGGGTTCAAAGATCTATCAGAGGAAGCTGCGTGGCCCTGCGTGATATCCCAGAAGTAACAATGGCTCCTCACTTCTGCCATTCTCGGTGGGACAAAGTAGTCACGTGATTACCCAGATTCAAAGTTGGGAACTTAGATTCCATGCCTAGTTAGAAAGAGAATCAAAAAATTGACAGCAATGAAATTGAATGCCACCAATATTAAGCTCCAGGTGCAATAAGGGGCATGAGTATTTTAGTAACACTTTTTTTTTTTTTTTTCTCCCTGAAGAGTTTCCATTCTTCACAGTCAGGCTTGAAAAGACAGTTTGAGCTCACATTAAATGTGGCTGATGGGAAACAGAAGATACCACAAGTGAGTGTTGACTGTCCCAGCTGGCCTGGTTTCATATTCTAGACATATTGAAGACATCTGGGAGCCTCTGGTTTCCGTTTCTTCCATCCATGACCCAGCTCCTTTCTCCATCCTCTGTATCACCTGAGGTTTAATAAGGTATTGACCACAGTTATGATCACTGTCCCTTGCACTCTGAGCCACACAGAGGTCAGTCCCAGCACAGGCGAGTCACAGGGCCTCAGAAACTGCAGTGCCCCAGCTTTGGCCTCTATATAAGGGCATACAACCTAGAGACTGAGATAAGGATCTTGACTGACTTCTTGATAGCTCGAAATCTCCATTCACTGCAATCAAAAGGATGGGGGTGTGGCTGGAAAGATGGCTCACCAGTTATGAGTGCTAGCCACTCTTCCAAAGGACCCAGGTTCCATTTACAGAACCCACAGCAGTTCACAACTGTCTATAACTCCAACTCAGATTGGATGCTCTCTCTGGCCTCCAAGGACACCAGGTATACAGGTGGTGCACATACATCCAAAACACGAATACATAGAAGAATAAGATAAAGATTTTAAAAAGAATAAGTGGGAGGAGGAAGAAGAGGAGAAGGAGGAGGAGGAGGAGGAAGGAAAGAGGGGAGGGAGGAGGAGGAAGAGGAGGAGGAAGAAGGAGAGGGAAGAAGAGGAGAAGGAGGAGGAGGAAGAGGGAGAGGGGGAGGAGGAAGAGGACCAGGGAACAGTGTTCTCCGGAAAGGGAAGAGCATCACTTCTGGTGGTCCTCGGAATAACACGTTATCACTCTGTAACTTGGATGCAAGAGTGGACCAGGTGATGAGTTGAGATTAGAGATCAAGGCCCAAGCCCATGTTCTACAACAAAAGCGCACTCAGAAAGGATTGAGCTTTCAAAGTCATTTGATTCTTTGTCACCTGATTAGGATTAGTTTCCTATTCTCTTGGGTGACTAATTGTATCTTCATTCTCAGAGCACATCCAAGCAAAGCTGGCTACTGTATCAGAAAAGACTGGCTTAAATAAGTTATATGATGTCAACAATCACTACCGATGAGCTATCAGATGCTGAGTAGATACTAAGGCACTGTTAGACCCCTGGTGACATTGGAAAATAAGATCTTATTCTTGTCCCGAAGAGCCCAGGACTAACAAAGTGGCCAGATAGCTGGACCATAAACACAACGCCATGTGATAAGACAACACAAGTTTAACATTGAATGTTACAGGAGCACGGGAGGGGGAGAGTACAGCCTGAAACCCTTTATCAAAAGGTGAGAGGGTGTATTTTTAGGTTAGAAGGCAGGAGGAGGCTCTTGCTTCATAAAAGTCAACCTATGAGAGATGCTAAGGCACAGGAGAACTCATCATGTTGAAGGAACATGTGGATGTAGGTTTTAGGGAGGCTGGGATGAGAGGTAAAGCCAGAAGGTGGAATTCATTTAGATTCTCAAACTCTCTGAAATTTCAGCTCAGGGTGGGGAATTTTACCCACAGCCAATGGTGAGGAAGTCAAAAGGGCACAAGTGCCGCAGAAACTGTTCCTAATCAGGGATGCCAGGCAAGTCTCTCAACTCAGGGCTGTGCCATCTTTGATATTTTTAAAACCTTCATCAGAGCCAAACTCCATCTGGAAACTTCAGGCTTTCTCCTATGTTTCTGACCTTGAGTCTTTCAAAGCTGGAAACTTCACATTGCTGCCATGTTCCATCCAGTAAAGACAAGATTACCTGCCAAAAACAATCTGGAAGGCGAATAGCATACTTTAGTCAGTTTTTCTGTCATGTTCTCTGCCAAAGAAAGAGGAGATCAACAAGCTGGCAAGGTCCTATTCTTTCCCGGGAGAAGTCTCTCTCTCTCTCTCTCTCTCTCTCTCTCTCTCTCTCTCTCTCTCTCTGTGTGTGTGTGTGTGTGTGTGTGTGTGTGTGATTATGATTAGTGTATATATCAGAGGTTCTCAACCTATAGTTGGGGGGTAGAATGACCCTTTCACAGAGGTCGCCAGAGGCCATTGCAAAACACAGATATTTACAATACAGTAGCAAAATTATAGTTATGAAGTAGCAATAAAAATAGTTTTATGGTTGGGGATCACCACAACATGGGGTACTGTATCAAAGGGTTGCAACATTAGGTTGAAAAACACTGGTAAGTATGCACTAAGTTTTTTCTATGAGGGATACAATATTTAAACAATCTCTGGACGCACAGGTATTTATGAGGCCAGCTGTGCTGCTTGTAGGTGCATTGGATTCCGGGTGACTTCATGACATCTGGGTCAGGGATGTAGCATAGGGAGCACCCCCACATCCCAGCATCTGACATGTGCTGTACAAGGCAACCACAGCCTGACATGTGCTATACCAGGCAACCACAGCCTGTTTTGAGGCTAGATAGCTCATAAGATGATGCAGCTCCTTGCACCAACCTTGATCTTGGGATGATCTACCTACTTGGGTCTATGCATTGCCTGGAAGAACTGGACAAACCCATATAAGAACCAAGGTGACCCAACAGAGAGGGACAGGGGTGTTTGTCACCTTCCACTATAGAGATACTAGTAAAATACTTCCAGTGCATTAAACTGACCTCAGTTCAAGGCCACTAGGCAGAGGACATTGCAACTTCAGGGAGAAGCTTCCTACTGGAGAGGACAGTTTGAAGTCATAGAGCCCAGGAAAGAGGTGTTACAATGTTCTTTGTCACCTGAAAGCCAGAGAGACATGATCCAAGGAGAGATTGGTGTTTGGGTCTGTCTCACACCTAATGACTCTAAGGGTCAATAGGCTTACTCGAAAGAAGAGCCTAAGAACTCTTCTCTTAGATTCCGCCTTCAGTAGCCTCACAGAGATATCTCTCTAGATACTGCAGATCTATATTATAGATCCCATAATCCCATGATCCAAGGATGAGTGAGAGTCCAGTGTGGTCCACTGGTAAGTACTGCTCATGTCCTCAAGCCACAAGTGAGAGACCCCGGTGATGGGAGGACCTAACAAGTACCTAGGAGTCAAAGGCTGAAGACAGGCAGCATCTTTCAGGTAACCAATCAATAGAATTGTTTCCTGAGCACTTCCCCTGACCCCATCCCAGATGTATCAGAGCTTGAGTTGTTTAAGGGCACACTTGAGTTTGCCTATGTTAAACATAGATTTAACGTGTTAACTTGATTAACATGGAGGGCTTTGGGTTTTTTATTTGTTTTTTTAAGATTTATTTATTATATATAAAGTGTTCTGTCTCCAGGCCAGAAGAGGACACTGGATCCCATTACAGATGGTTGTGAGCCACCATGTAGTTGCTGGGAATTGAACTCAGGACCTCTGGAAGGGCAGACAGTGCTCTTAACCTCTGAGCCATCCCTCCAGCCCCGCTTCGTCTTCTTCAAGCACACAAATCTGCTAATATCAAATTACCAGACAATCCCTGATGGTAGCGAAGGAGGACTCTTGTCGTCTAAAAATGAACATAGATAAAGGTGCGGAGTCTTGTCTCAGACTTTATACCATGCTAATGAAAAAATCTAACCCACTGAGCAAGTTTGCAGATGTAGTAAGAAGTGACTCATCAGGGTGGGAAAGTGCCCCCTCCTTTTGGAGACAGAGCTTTGCTGTATGTCCTGGATGATCTTGACCTCACAGCAACACGGCTGCCTTAGAGCTGAGATCATAGGCATGTGCCAACAAGCCTGGCCAAGCCCACCCCTTTTGACCCAAGAGTCACAAATGTAACTATTTGCAATTAAAATCTGTGATCCTTTGCCTCACTCAAGTTGCAAGGAGGAGACATAGTTAGATACTATGTACATACTGTAGTACACACAACACTAAGGAAGGCCAGAGAACTACTCCAAAGCAGCATGGAACTTAGAATTCTAGGGTCTGACTGGAGCCCTAGACCTTAGACATCCCAGCATTCCTGTCTTTGAACATCTTAAACTGTTACCATATGATATGGAACACAACAGTGAATAAAGTTTCACTCCGAGCCATTTTCTGGTCCACTGACCTAATAACTCCCTATTACTTAAAAGCCCATTCCTTTTTTTTTTAACGTATTTTCTTCAATTACATTTCCAATGCTATCCCAAAAGTCCCCCCCCCTACTCCCCTACCCACCCATTCCCATTTTTTGGCCCTGGCGTTCCCCTGTACTGGGGCATATAACGTTTGCCTGACCAATGGGTCTCTCTTTCCAGTGATGGCCGACTAGGTCATCTTTTGATACATATGCATCTTTTGATACATATGTAGCCTAGCAAACACAGAAGTGGACGCTCACAGTCAACTATTGGATGGATCACAGGGCCCCCAATGGAGGAGCTAGAGAAAGTATCCAAGGAGCTAAAGAGATCTGCAACCCTATCGGAGGAACAACATTATGAACTAAAAGCCCATTCCTAACGCAACCACTGTAATAAGAGGGGAATTGAGGGAGCTGGGGAAATGGCTCAGTCAATAGATAAAGTGCTTGGCACACAAACACGAGGCCTGGGTTAGGATCCCCAGTAGCCTTGTAGAAAAACTCAGCCATGGTGATAGATATACTCTTGTAATTCCAGTACCAAGGAATTAGAGACAGGGGGTTCCCTGGGGCTTGCTACCCAGCCAGTCTTCCTAAATTCATGAGCTCTAGATTCAGTAAGAAACCCTATATTTTAAATATGAGAAAGTTAGGGTTGATGTTTGGCTTCCATATTCACGCACACACGTGTATGTGGGTTTTCGTGCGCGTGTGCGTGTGTGCATGTGTGTGCATGTGTGGGTGTGTGTACACATATATACCATACACATACACAGAGTAGGGAATGCTATGATATAAACATAGCACATATGAAAAAAAAAGCTGCTTGCCCTCATTTTTTTGAGTCAGAGTCTGTGGACACAGGTCATTTCATGGACAATATGATAGAGCTTTCCATCTAACACCACCCTCACCAGATTTCCACAAACCAGTAATTCTTTTGACCTACCTTTCTCTCTCTCTCTCTCTCTCTCTCTCTCTCTGCTTATTCTTCTTAGCATTTTTCTGTGCCAACATTTCTCAATAGATATAAAGCATCAACTATCTATGTATAAGTTAATTCTACCTCTAGAATATGTTTCTTTGAGATTTGTTGACTATCACTTCTTAGGAGAATTGTAACAGCAGCTGCCTCCAATTTTCCTGACTACACAGTTCCCAGAATCTTGCTACATTGTATTCAAATCCTGAAATTGCCTCTATTTAAATGCATTGCCTGGAATTTTTTCTACTCTATAACATTCTATGAATTTTCATCTTTGCCTTGCAATGTAAAGTTTCTAAAAGCACTGTGCATGGTGTGCATACCTTTAATCTCCTAACTGACAGGGCAGAGGCAGGGAGATCTCTGGGAGTTTGGAGGCCAGCCTGGTCTACATAGAAACTTCTAGGCCAGCCAGGACAATACAATGAGACCCCAATCTCAGAAAAATAAAAGAGAAAGGAAAGCTACTCTTTGCTCTAATTCTCATTAGATGTTATATGAATTTTATTTTATATTTGCATTTTAGCTGTTTCCCATTTACTCTGCCATCTCAAGATTCAGAACAGTTTCTGTTTTCTTATTAGAAATAATTCCAGTACTAGAAGACAATTCTTAACCTTATAATTTAGTAGTACTCCAAGTTAGTCATCTCTGCTTTTCTACAGTAAAGAAATTAGATATCCCATTAGTTTTTTAAAAAAGAAAAGAAAACCCCTTTTTGGAGAGGCTCGCTCACATCTGTCAGAAATCTCTTACATCATAGAATTAAGTGACTCCAGCCATATATTCCGTTCTCCAGGAACTTTCAGTGGTGACTCAATATCCAAAGTATCCAGTAAAATCATCCCACGGTAGACATCAAGGCCCAAAAGTCTGGCCCCAAATCGCTTTTCCAGGTTTGTTTCCCAGATGAACCTACATCACCACTCTAGCCTCGCTGCCCAGTATGGGCCTTTCTTGCTTTCCTGTCCCTAGTCAATCAGGAGTGCACCGGTGCCCTGCTGCATTCTGGGAGATGCAACACACCTGCCACTTCCCAACACACCTCCTAAGCCCCTCCCACCGAAACGCCCTTTTCTGTTATCATTTCCTTTCATCTTGCCCATTTCCACCCCTCTTCCTCTGTTACGCTTAGGTTATGGCACCTCATCCCTTTCTTGCCTGTAAACCAGCGGTTCTCCATGATTGAGACCTACCGTTGGAGGTTGAGCAGCCTTTCACAGAGGACCGCCTAAGACAATTGGAAACCACACATACATTGGGATACATAAGAGTAGATACATAATTTACAAGTAGGAAGTAGCAACAAAAATACTTTTATGGTTGGGGTCACCACAGCATAAGGTCTGTCTTAAAGGGTCATGGAATTAGGAAGGCTGAGAACCATTGCTATAAATGCAAGGCAGATGTGTCCTTCTATAGCGCAGGTGTCCCCAACATGTTTGCTGAGCTGTACTGTCAGAGGACACCTAACTACTGAGTGAAAGTACCAGAAGCGAATACCCGATTTCTAAATATCTGATCTGGCATATTGGCTCAGCAGAATTAACCAGAGCGCAGGACCACAAAAATGCATGGCACTATGGTCTGCATCGTAAAATATTTTAATGTTCCTGATCAACTTCCTTCTTGTTGCAAGTAATCCCTCCAGATGTCAGCCAAAAGTAGCCCTGGTTGATCACTCGTATTAGAAACAAGACTCCCAATGCTCTCACAGGTCTCTGCCATGTCCTTGCATGACTGTAGGGGTTGACCTCACGGGGGCAGCAAGGGAGGGAAGAAAAGACAGATAACACAGACACCGAGACAAGCTGGAATCAGATGGACTGGGCAGAAGAGAGATAGGTGGAGTTTCTGTTTCTGGGCTTGGGGTCTGAGCAGGAGAACATGCGGGAAGAGAGAAGATGCTGTGGCATCAGAGATCATGAGAACTGGCCATGAGAGCTGGCCTGACTGAGTGACCAGTGACCCAAGCAGGACATGGCAAGTCATGTCCCAGAGTAGACATAACAGCACAGAGGGTAGACATCGGCCCAGCTCTGGTGCTTTAAAAGCTTATTAGACAGGGCTGGTGAGATGGCTCAGTGGGTAAGAGCACCTGACTGCTCTTCCGAAGGTCTGGAGTTCAAATCCCAGCAACCACATGGTGGCTCACAACCATCTGTAACGAGATCTGATGCCCTCTTCTGGAGTGTCTGAAGACAGCTACAGTGTACTTACATATAATAAATAAATAAATCTAAAAAAGAAAAAGCTTATTAGACATATAAAAGTGCTGTGTCTTTTATCTGGGAACTGAATGGTCAATGCCTAGGTAGCAACCCCCAACTGAGATTAAATATGTACAGCAGCAGTTCCCCTTGAGCCTGCCCTTGAACACTTAGGTCTGTTTTGCTCGGAGAGAAAACTGCTTACGTGACTGGGAACTTATAGTTCCCCAGGGTGGCCCTTGGCAAATGATTTCCTGGTTTTAGCTAAAGTAGGAGCGAGTTGGTGTGAAATACTAACTAGCTGGCCTCCATATGAGAGAGACTGAGGTGCGATCTCTATTTCTGAGCTGTTCTGCTGAGGAGCTAGCAGAGTTGGGACTTCATAGCTAATCACCTTGGCTTGCACACTGCCATCCCATGATGTCATAGCTAACCACCTTGGCTCGCACACTGCCATCCTACGCCCTATTTCTCCTCAGGTTCCTCCTGGTGGCATTTTCCTAGAATGCGAACTGGGAATGAATCCTCACCTCAGGGTCTTCTCCTGGGGTGTGAGTTTTGCTGCAGGCCATAGAAGACTAAGCAAGAGTTAACTTTGCTCAATGAAGATCAAAGTCAAGTGGAAAGTCTCAGTCTATGGACAATTTACTTTCCTAGGTGACTCTCTTTGGCTAACAATCCGAAGTATCCAGAATTCAGAACGTCTAGTACAGATAACAGGATGTGTGATATGGAAGGAATTAGATCCATGACAGTCAATAGTAAGTCGACTGTATTGAGAGAGACCTGGAAGATTAGGAAGAAAACCTCTGGGTGGGTGTGTGACAGTGTGTCTCTAGGGCTGATTAGATTGTGAGGACTCTGTCTTAATCAATGGTATAATCCATTGATGGATTCAAATTTTGAATTGGGGGTGGTAGGTCTGGGGAAGGCGGGGTGACGTGAAGGATGGAACGTGTAAGGCGTGCCTTTGGAAGGTGAATCCTGGCCCTCGTCCCTTCCTGTTTCCAGGCTGTTATGGGGTGAGCAGCTTTTGTTTCAAGGGTCTTTCTGGATTAAGCACTCCAACCAATGCCAATCAGAACGGGAGATCTCACTAGTGGACCAAAGGCTCCCTTCCCAGGTCTAATTTGTATTCTCAGTTTTTTTACTCTAAAACCACAAGGAGGGGTGAGCAAACAAGAGAGTGAGATTTTCCTGAAGCAGATGCGGCAGTCAGAGGGTTACGAAGGGCAATGGTCCTTTGTTTCAGATATTTTTCCAGGTCTTCCTGTTTCGGTAGTTAGTGAAGTCGTGGTTGGTAATTAGGTGGTATGGGCAGTGCTTTAAGTAGATCACTAAACAAATTAACTAATAAGTATCTAATAATTTGTCTTTTTTTTTTTATCTTATTCTACTTCGTTTTCCTCCACAATGTACTAGTCCCGTGATGTTTCTACATACAGAAGTCCTGAAGACAGTGGAGCTAACTGACCAAGGACCGGCACCTCTGAAATGTGAGTGAATGCTTTCTCCTGAAGTTGTTGTCCTAAGGATTCTGCCATGCATGAAAGCTCTGAGCAACACGTTGATATTATGTTGGTATCATCCACATGTAGCCTCATTTCCTGGGTTTTCTTTGTTCACTTGTTTTTTTGTTTGTTTTTGTTTTTTGTTTGTTTTTTGTTTTTTTTTTAGCTGCCCAACTTTTCAGATAGAAAAGGTGTGTGGAAATCCCTGCCATTGTGGGGAGCTCTTGTTCCTGCTTTCATGAGTGATGTTTGACTAGATCTACTTTCTTAATTGGAAAAAAAGAAGAAGAAGATTGTTACTGCAGCAAAGACAGGGTTTAGAAAGCAAAATGTGGGCTGTCAAGGTGGCTCTGTGGGTGGAAGTCTTTACTGTGCAGGTCTGATAGTGGAAGTCTTTGCTGTGCAGGTCTGATAGTGGAAGTCTTTGCGGTGCAGGTCTGATGGAAGAAGTCTTTGCTGTGCAGGTCTGATGGAGGAAGTCTTTGCTGTGCAAGTCTGATGGAGGAAGTCTTTGCTGTGCAGGTCTGATGGAGGAAGTCTTTGCTGTGCAGGTCTGATGGTTCCAGGTCTGATGGAATGGGCTCAGTTCCTAGAACCCATGCTGGAAGGAAGCAACTGGGTCCTAAAAGTCTCCCTCTGACCTCCACATGGGACACACTCCTGTTCACATTGTATACGCCCCCTCACACATGCAGTACACAAATAATAAATTAAATATTTTTTAAAAAGAGGTAAAGTGTCTGTGGAAAACATTGGAAGTAAATGTCACTTCACGTTTGCAAGAATGCCCTCACATCCTGGGACACTCATATTTCCTAATTGCAGAAGTGTTTTCTGTGAAAGAAACGGAGAAGGGTTGGGTCTCCATCAAAGACAGGGCTCTCTTCTCAAGTACTCCCTGTTGAGTGATCACGTGACACCAAATACTCGTGCAACTGCTGCTGGGAGCACCTGCTGTTGGAGCTCATAATGTCTCTGCCCCTGTGGGAAAGAGTGCTTTGCCCTTGGTTGCACTCCCAGAACCCAGCACGGTGTCTGGCACAAGCAGGTACATCCACCCATCCTGACTATACATGAGAGCCAGAGACGGAGGCTGGGCCCCTGGAATCCTAACCATGTAGGGCTTGTCTTCTTGAGATAAATGTAGGTCAGAGGATGCTGGAGTTCAGTAGGTTTCCTTGCAGAGCATAATTGTCCTGTGACTGCCACATGTTGTTTCTTTGTGCTGGCTGGGTTTGTGTCAACTTGACACAAGCTAGAGCCATCTGAAAGGAGAGACCCTCAATTGAGAAAATGCTTCCACACTATCCAGCTTGTGGTGGTTGGAATATGCTTGGCCCAGGGAATGGCACTATTAGGAGGTGTGGCCTTGTTGGAGAAAGTGTGTCACTAGGGGGTTAGGCTTTGAGACCCTCCTCCTAGCCACATGGAAGCCAGTGTTCACTTATTTGCCTTGAGAACAAGATGTAGAACTCCCAGCTCCCCCAGTGCCATGCCTGCCTGGATGCTTCCATAATTCCTGCTATGATGATAATGGATTGAACTTCAAAACCAGTAAGCTAGCTCCAATTAAATGTTGTCCTTCATAAGAGTTGCCTTGGTCATGGTGTCTGTTCACAGCCATGGAAACCCTAACTAAGACACAGCTGTAAGGCATTTTATTGAAGAGATTTTATTAAAGAGGCCCAGCCTCTTGTGGGTGGTGCCATCCCTGGGCTGGTGGTCCTGAGTTCTATAAGAAAGCAGGATGAGCAAGCCATGAGGAGCAAGCCACTGAGCAGCACCAATCCACGGCCTCTGCATCAGCTCCTACCTCCAGGTTACAGCCCTGTGTGAGTCCCTGTCCTGATTTCCTTCAGTGATTGAACAGTGATGTGGAAGTGTAAGCTAAATAAACCTTGTCCTCCTGACTTGCTTTTGGACATGATGTCTCATCACAGCAATAGAAACCCTAACCAGAGAATAGCTGTTTCCAGGCTAAGTGTGAGCGAGAAGCTTCGCAAAAATCCCAGGAGACACAATTGTCATTAGACTTAAGGAGTCTTTGGGGAACGCTCAGGGCTCAGCCTTTGAGAGTCCTGGATTATAAAAGAAACCAATTGGAAGAGGTCTAAATTCACTGTTCTGAAACCTGTAAGGCTGAGCCGTGGCTAGGTCAACCGTCCTATTTTATTGGAAGTAGGTCTGTGGTACAGAACAACGGGCACCAGACTGGAAGAGGGGTCTGGAAGGTTGTCGCTGCCTACTGTTCCTCTTTGTACTTTCCCTTCTGTGCAAAGCAATGCCATCAAATGCCACGGGAGTTAGATGCCACGGGAGTTAGATGCCATGGGAGAGATGCCTTCCCTCCACCCGTGGCCCATGTCTTTGACTGAGCCACCTGGCTCAACCCATTAATAGAGCTCTTTCTTCAGCAGTGTGTGGGGGTGGGGGGGGGAGCCACAGAATCCAGACATGAACCAACAAAACAGCTTGCCATCAGGGTCAAGCACTTGGAAAACAAAGCCCTAAGCGAAAGAAGAAACTGGGGCCTTCTGTTTCCACTTAATTTGCATGCTACATCTGCGGGGGGTGGGGTGGGGGGGGGCTTGTGAAAAACCACTAGTTTCAATGTTCTCCTCTGCTCTATCTCATACCTTAACAGTTTCACTGATCTCTGGTTGCCAAAGACTAATGAGAAGCAGTGAGTTCCTCCCCCCGCCCCCCCACCCCGCCCAGTGTCCCAGATGTTAGGAGAACAGAATGCTGCCCAAAGGGAAGATTACGCAAGGCTTCATTTTAACTTATTGCTAAAGAAATGACACACTGCTTAGCAGGTTGTTGTAAGTGAGCATGATGCTCAACTTTACCTGCCCGGTGCACTGAATGGTAGTACCACATGACTGCCATGACTCTGCGGGTCTTAGATTTGCTGTCCATGTCAGGACGTGGCTTCCTGCCTTCTTTGGTGTGCTTGGCATTGACCCAACCACATAGTCCAGAGTCAGAGTTTGGAAAAAGAAAAACTTCCTTCAGATTTACTTTTTCGTTTTTTGTGGGTTTTTTTTTTGTTGTTGTTGTTTTTGTTTGTTTGTTTTTGTTTTTTCCCATTTGTCTCACTTGGCTCCAAAACAATTAAAAAAAAAAATGCCGTGAGCCAATGTTCAAAGTATACTGCCACCACTATGTCGCTAGAAAGTGGCTTGGACTCTCAGTTTCAAAAAGGGAAAGAGTCCAAGTCCAAGTTTCTATTGTTTCCCTGGAGCAGCTTTGGTCTTAGCTAATTGCCCTTTTTGGGGGGGGGGGGACACTACCTTCTGCTTTGAAAAAAAAAGCCATTTAGTTGGCGCATGTTGGGTGTGAGTGTTTTAAAATAGCCACAAATCTGTAAATTGACAAAGTTATAAATGAGGTTGCCAGCTTCCCTAATTCATCAATCTTTCCTCCCATATCTGTTTCTTGAGCACCTATTATCTTCCAATAACCACGTGCCAACTTAAGCTAAATTTAACTTTACTTCAAGGTAAATGTAAATTTACTGTCACCTTCCAGACAGCGCCTATTACGGAAACATGAACAACACTAGATCCCAAAATAATCAATCCTCTTTAAATGTTTTTATTCCGATTGATTAGAAGCTGACTGGCTCTATGAGAGAAGCAACAGGCCTTTGATAAAGAATTATGCAAGCTTTTCTTCTCAGATACCTTGCCCTTATACTTCTTTCCTCTTGGTAATCATTGGAGTACACAAAAGATGACATAAGCAGGAAGCCAGAAGATCCGATAACACCGAATGCCCGCCCCTCTGTGTGTGTCAGGCACCTTTAGGTGGTTTCCCCAGGATAAGGATTTCTGATGAGAAAATAAATAGTAAACGAGGCGTCTGTGGAACAAAAGCGTCCTGGAGGAAGGAGGCAACCCCAGGGTCATGAATGTGGCTACTAAGTTTCTTCTATGGTCATTATATTATGCGTTGTTTCTTTGTTTCTTTTTCTTTTTTCTTTTCAGTGCTGGGGATTGAACCCAGTCCTCTCACTGATGCTCTGTCTCTGAACTGCATCTCCCACATAGATTTTGTTTTAATTCACTTTACATCCTGATCACATTGCCCCCAGTCCCACCCTTACAAATTCTTCCCCCCCCCGCCCCCCATTAACCTCCCTCAGAGAAGGGGAAGCCCCACCCTTGGTACCTTCCCACCCTGGACATCCATTTACAGTAGGTGTAAGCACATCCTCTCCCACTGAGGCCCAACTAGATAGATCAGTTAGGGGAAGGGGATCCAATGGCAGGCAACAGAGCCAGAGACAGCGTCCACTCCAATTGTTAGGGGACACACATGAAGACCAAGCTGCACATCTGTTACCAATGTGTAGGGGGCCTACTTCAGCCCATGCACATTCTTTGATTGGTGATTCAATTTCTGTGAGCCTCCGTGGACTGGGTTAGGTGACTCTGTAGGTCTTCCTGTGGTGTCCTCGACACCTTCCCACCCCAACCCCTCCCTGCCCCCCCCCCACCAGTGAGCCCGATCGTTCATATTCCGTTTGGATTTAGAAGCACTAAGTAAGCCACATAAGTGGCGTGAAGAACATAAAAACACTTGATATCCTTTGTCAAGGATGTACTGAGCAGTAAATAGCAAGGAAGGGACTGTGCTTGGTGCTCAATGTATTCGAGGTGCCTGGGACTCCGGTTCTGCCTCTGGAAGCACGCAGTCCAGCAGGATCCGCAAACAGCATGATGTGGTAAGTAGGTCTGTTGGGGGGGGGTGCCCCCTTCTGTGGCCATGAGAGGAGAAGGGAGGATCAGGGAAATTGGTAGTGGGGAGGTGACTCTGAGTCTGCCTCTGGGAAGAGGAGTAAGTGTGAGTCAGAGGGAGGAGGTGAGAAGGACCTGAAGGCTTGGGATTATTCAGAAGGAAAAGCTGCTTCCATAAATCAAGTAATGAAGGTAACTAGTGGGCAAAATACTATTAATAGTAGGATTTACCTGTCTAGGAAAGATACTTTAATGCAAATGTATAAAGAGACTATCAACAATGTTTCAAATAGGACAGCCAGGGCTACATGGAAAAACCCTGTCTCTAAATAGATAAATAAATAAATAAATAAATGAATAAACGAATAAACGAATAAATGAATAAATTAGAAAGCCACCAGGCAATATCCAGTAAAGATGTGTGTGCCCAGAGAGATCAAGTTGGGATTGAGCTGGAGACCGTAGCCGAGCTGCCTCCTAAACATTACGGTTTTGCCCAGCCTTGTGTTGCTCTGGGGCTAGGGCGGAAAAGCTTCATTTTTTTGCATGGAACAGATGTTAATGGTGTCTCACAGCTGGTGAGTGATGAGAATAAAATGGCTGGCTTGCCTTCATAAGATATTGACATTACATCCTTAGGGCTCAGCAAGTGTCATAGCAGTTGAGGAAGAAAGATCAGAAGAGGCAGAGGTGGACAAAAGAGCCCGTAAAACAGTCTCATGGATCCAGCACAACTGTAGCATGCGTGTCTGTGTATGTGTTTATATGTATGTGTGCATCTGTGTATATATGTATTTGTTTGTGTGTGCATGTGTGTGTTATCTGTGTGTATATGTATTTGTCTGTATGTGCAAAAGTAGGTGAGATATAAAAGGGTAAGAGTGATTATGAACACACGCATACCACACATGTACATAATTACCAAAATTAAGTAGTAAGAATGTGTGTATACTTTGACCTACTATCCCACTCCTCCTGAGAAGTTATAAAAATAAAATAAAAACCCCATGGGCCTACAAAGACGTGTATCACAACCTTTCTCTTGGTGGGGAAAGCCTAGAAACAATGTGAATGTCAATGAACGGGGAAGAGTCCGGTGAACAACTGTGGTCTTGCTCACACCATGGATTAGCAGGAGGCTCTAAGAAAGACGGAATCACAGCTGTTCAAGTTGGTTAAAAAAAAAAGTCTAGAAAGTCACACTAACATGACCCCATCTTTGTAAGAAAAACATAAACCTGTATGAAATGTATGTGTACAGATGTGCTTGCATTTAAACAGGATTAGACAAGCACTGACAACACTTCTGGGGATACAGATGTGGAAGTGACATCGTTCTCCTTGGAAGACAGTTTGGGTGAGAAAGGGGAACAGAGAAGACACAGGGAGACACATGGGAGAGGAGTGGGGATATAGCTCAGTGGCAGTGTGTTTCCTACTGTGGACCAGGCTGGCTTTGAGCTCAGTGTGTGTGTGTGTGTGTGTGTGTGTGTGTGTGTGTGTGTGTGTATGTGTGTGTGTGTGTATGTGTGTGTGTGTGTGTCTGCCTGTCTGTCCATCTGTCTAAGGAGAAAGATGGGGAATAACAAAAAGTTGTGATTACATTTGAGCATCTGTATATAAATATATATGTATAATTCATATGTGTACGTGTACACACATGTAAGTAAAGACAAACTGTGTTGCAGGATTTTCCCTGTCCAGTCACATTAGGGCAGCAAGAGGCCTGTGACTGGAAAAGGGAGGCAAAGCTAAGAGTGGCAGAGACAGCGAGCGTCTTGGGGGAGAAGGAGGAAGGCAAAATGGAGGCAGACATGAACCAGCGTGGTTGGAACCAGCCACAGGTAGTTATGGTATCATAACGTTAGGATAATTGGGATAAAGCTTTTGTCATTATCAGTTTGCTCTGAAATTGTATTGGCGTCTTGTAAATTGTGATTTTATTGATACATAAACCTGATTGGTTTAAGATAAGGATAAGGTTTAAGATTGGATAAGATTTAAGAATTTTAATTCTACCGGGTAATTGGGTGTTGTGATGGCTGACTCTGGGGTGTGTGGAGCTTTGCGTGGTAGCAAGAGGAACTCAGGGGCGGGGCCCTCCCGAGAGTTGGTGGGCAGAGAGACCACCAAGTTGAGATCACCCGGCTGGAGCTCTGTGGCCTGCAGGAGCAGCACTGGCATGGGAACCTGCCGGTTCTCTCTCTCTCTCTCTCTCTCTCTCTCTCTGTTTTTTTTTGGGGGGGAGGGGGGTTGTTGTTTTTTTTGTTTTGCTTTTCGAGACAGGGTTTCTCTGTGTAGCCCTGGCTGTCCTTACTCTGTAGACCAGGCTGGCCTCAAACTCAGAAATCCGCCTACCTCTGCCTCCCAAGTACTGGGATTAAAGGCATGCGCCACCACTACCCAGCCGGTTCTCTTTTTTAATATTTCCCTTAACAAAACTGAGGTCTATTCCAGGCAGATTAACAACCTTGTATGAAAATCACCACTTTTACAAAGGATTTTAGTGCAAGTGGAGGCCATAGCCCATCTTTTACCTCTTCTGTCCATCGTATCTTATGTTCTATGTGTCACCTCTAAGAATAGTTAGTAACTCACCCTCCTGTTCAAGTGGACTGATAGCTTTTCCTTGAAGAGTTTCCCTCCCATGTCTTGACACAGCTACAAGGATTTCCTCCCCACAGGAGGAAGATCGCATTCAAGTCAGGGCTATTTGAATGGTGTAGGCCTCTGCATGGGCAGCTGAAACCCAGAGGAAGACACTAGTCCTACTGAGCCTTGACTCACTGCTGCCAGTTGAATCTGTTTACTTGACTTCTGGATGTCAGCAGTCCCGGGAGAGGCTCTGTTGTGTGCCTTGGAGGAAAGATAAACATATGAACAAGAAGCTTCATGAAGAACCTTCATGCCCTCATGCCAACTATGTGATGTCCTCTGTCCCCGGCTCCCCTGGGGGCTCTTGAAGAAAAGTGTCCCCTGTGTCTAACTGAATAACACACCTTTCATAGACACCGGAATGTGTTTACTAAATCAGTTTTATAGACTGCTTCCTGAATGTCACACCTGTTGTGGCCACAGTCATATGAATTATCACTTCAGATGAAATATAAAGCAATCATTGTTAGCTTGGAAACCGGGCTGAGGGACAGAGAAAGGGGCCAGCCAGCCTGAACCGCAGTGGTGACATAAATTCTTAAACACAGGCGAGAACCCAAAACCACATCCAGACAGAGACGGTGGGGGAGTGGCCTTAAATACATGAAGTTGGATAAACACAAACAAAAGGGCAACATGAGGTAGGGAGGGAAGACGTGGACCAAGGTACGAACATTACCCAGGAGCCTCTGCAGCAGATGAGGAAGGGTCTGGCCACTGCCTGTTTACTGTGCCGTTGATGACAACCAAGGGCTTTGCTGTTTTGGTGGGGGTGGTTGTTACAGGTCTCTCTATGTAGCCTTGAACTTATGTTTCTTCGGCCTTTGTCTCCTAAGAGCAAGGATCACAGGTCTGGGCTACCCTGATCAGCTCTTGCAGCTTGTGCTATGATATAGTGGTCTAAGATGTGAGCTCTAGAGCCAGGCTGTCTTTGTAGGTCTGTTCTGCGCTGGTCAGCACTCTCTGGACCCCTTGCCCCTCGGTTTCTCCACCTGTATAAAAGGTGACAACGATGATGATGCTATGTATGATAAAAGGCTACTATCAAAGATAAAATAAGTAGAGAGAGAGATGCTAACTGTCTGCACAGCTCTTGTACAGTAGGGCAGCCACTGGGAGTCAGCCATTACTGTTTCCTGGAAAGAGACGGTCCCCATGCACACAGGCACACCGATAACGATTAGCAAAGAAGAGAGGCTATACATCTGAAGGCGAGTGGGGATGGTTGGGAGAGACGGGAGAGAAGGAAGAGAGGCTGTAATTACATTATAATCTCAAAAATGGGTTTTAAATATGAGAAAAGAAAAAGTGATGGGTAAGCAGAAGACAGCAGGCACCCTGGACCCTTTTCCCCGAGGCAGGTAAGATAGTTAAATATTTGGAACAAAGGGGGAAAAAAAGCATGTAATGTCTGCAAAGCCCCTGAGACGACTCCCTGCCAATCCAGGAAGTTTGCTTGCCAGCTATTTAAAGTTTTTTGTTAAAGGATGCTGTCTCAAAAGTGGAGGGAGACTCAGGGCTGCCTTTTAAAAGCCAATGGCTGAACTTCTCCTGGTTTATAATTTCTGACCCAAAGTTACTGAAAGTGAAGAGAAAGCTATCAACCTCACTGGACGTCTCTGTGGTAATGTGTGTGTGTGTGTGTGTGTGTGTGTGTGTGTGTGTGTGTGTGTGGTGTGTGAGTGTGTATGTGTATCTCTCTATGTATGTATGTGTGTGTGTGCCTGTGTGTCTATTTCTCTGTGTCTGTGTGTGTGTCTCTCTGTGTGTCTGTGTGTGTGTCTGTGTGTGTCTCTCTCTGTATGTCTGTGTTTGTCTGTGTGTGTGTGTGTGTGTGTGTGTGTGTGTGTGTGTAAGAGAGAGAGAAAGAGACCTACCTTAGATCACCTTGGCAGAGAACACAGGAAATGTCTGAAGCCAGCTCTGTCTGGCGTAGGAAATACAGAGACAAGAAAAGCCTTTTGAGTTTTGCCTTTTCCCACCGTGATGTTCTTCTTTGCAATGATCTATTGAGGTTTGGATGAAAGCGGTTGAACGTTGAGCCTCGGTGGGTACGCATACCTCATATTGTAGAGTTGAGTATTAAAACATCTTGTCCACTTGACAGGAAGTGTGTACTAAACGCTTTCAAAATACACTCTAGGTTCTCAACACAGCTCACTGGTAGAGCATTCACCTGGTATGTGTTCTGTTCTCAGTACCACAAAACAAACACAAAATGCTGGGCGTTGTAACACTGTAATCCCAACACTTAGAACAGAAGGCAGGAGAATCAGGGGTTTAAGGCTATACTTATCTATATAGTAAATCCAAGGCCAGTCCAGCCTTTAGGAGACTCTGTCTCAAAACAAAACAGTAAAATATTTGCATTATTTTTCCATCAATTCTGTTTCTAAGAATTTATTCTGGAAAAAAAAAAAGTAAACGAGCAAAACATTTAAATGCTATTCCAGAACATTTCCTGTAAGCTTATATTTTAAAATGACATTTATTTATGTCTGTGTTAATTATGTCCGCAAGTGTGCGTACTTAAATCAGAAAACAACTTCCAGGAGTCACCAGTGGGTCCCAGGGATCCAACTCCCATGGTGCGTCTTCGCAGCAAACACCATTACCCACTGAGCTACCTCTGGCTCTGCAATCTTGGTTTTTTTTTTTTTTTTTTTAGTAATCAAAAGTTTCAAACAACATACATTTTCAACAATAAGAAGGTTGTTGAATAAATTATGCTTCACGAAATTTTTCAGGCTTCTCAAGAGACTAAAAATGTAGTTTTAGGAAAATATTTATTGGTGTCGGAAAATGTTCATAAATTAGCAGCAAGTGAAATACGAGGATGGTCTCCGTGGGAATGAGAGGAATCCGCACTCAGACCCCCACTTCACTTCTGCATTTCCACATATATGGAGTGCTTGCCACATGGGAAACTGGCTGTCTATGGGGTATAGCGGAGATAGAAAATGGGAAGGAAAAATAAGTGCCTGCCACATGGTCCTAACCCTTAACCACATGTTTTCCTGGTCAGGCATTCTCTCTCCGTGTTGTGGACCAAATGTTTTTGTTCTTTTAAAATTCATGAGCGGAAGCTCTGACCCTTGGTGTGATGTTATTTGGAAATAGCCTTTGGGAGTTTTCAATGAGGTTAAGGAAAGGAAAGAAATGAAGGAGCGAAAGAGGGGAGAGGAGATGTGGAGAGGGGTGGACAGAGAGGAAAGGAGAGAGAGACACACATAGAGAGAAAAGAGAGACAGACACACAGGCAGAAGAGAGACAGAGAGAGGAGGGGAGAGAGAGAGAAGAGAGACAGACACAGAAAAAAGAGAGATAGATAGGCAGACACACAGAGAGAAGAGAGACAGAGAGGAGGGAGACAGACAGAAAGACAGAGATATAGAGGGGGAAGAGAGAGAGAAAAAAAGAAAGGAGGGGAGGGGAGGGGAGGGGAGGGGAGGGGAGGGGAGGGGAGGGGAGGGGAGGGGAGGGGAGGAGAGGAGAGGAGAGGAGAGGAGAGGAGAGGAGAGGAGAGAGACACACAGAGAGAAGAGAGAAATCCTCTTTAAGAAAAAGGCATGTGAGGACATGGAAGGATGAGAAGAAAGCAGCATCTGTCTGTATCCAGGAAGCGAGCCCTCACCAGAACCCAGCCCTGCTGGGCTCTCGGACTTCCATCCTCCACCAGTTATCCAGTTCCCTGGCTGTTTCCATTTGTTTCAAAGCTGCACCTGGTTTCCTGGTTACAAATTCCCTTACTAAGCCGGGGATGCCACAAAGAAGATGCAATGGAGTAGGTAGCCTACAGGACAGCAATGTACTTTCTCACAATTCAGGGGCTGCCAAGGTCATCCAAGGCCATCCACGAGGTCATCCAAGATGGAGATGGGTGGTGACGGATGTGATGGAAGGCGACTCTCAAATGATCCTGGATGGAAGACTTCAAAATATTTCAAGTTTGATGAGGGGAGCCAAAGAGTCAGAACCACAATGATCCTACCCCTGGCCAGAGCTCACCTCTGTACACCCAGTACCCCATACTTCTTTTTACCTGAAGTTGCTGGGCCCCAAAATACACATATATATGTTAATGCTGATTGGTTCTCTGGTAGACCGTGGGTCGTTCCTTCTTTCTCTCTCTTTCTCTCTCTCTTTTTCTTTCTTTCTTTCTTTCTTTCTTTCTTTCTTTCTAAAAGGTTTTTGCTATGGCTGACCTAGAACTCTCTATAGAGAACTCTCGCTCCACAGAATTTTTCTCAAACTTATAAGACTCTTCCTGCCTTTGCCTCCTCAGAGCTAGAATTATAGGCATGAGTCATCATACCCAACATATATGTGTGTACACACACACACACACTCACACTGATGTCAACACTCTTGCTGTACTCTGTATCCTGGATTCTACTTCGTATGGAACATGGTCCCTCCTTGAAGTCTTGATGGATGAGTAACAGAGTTGGGAATCACCTGGAGATGAAGGTGCCAAACTTCGGGGCCTTTCTTCCTAGGAAGTCAAATCCCAGCTGAGCTCCAAAGGCTCCCTCAGGGTTGGGGAGAAGGTGGGTCAGTACACTGTTGATGCCTTGGGGCAGAGGACAAAATGTCTCTCTCCTCTCCTCTCCTCTCCTCTCCTCTCCTCTCCTCTCCTCTCCTCTCCCAAGAAGACTGCATCCTGCGGGGTCTAGGGGGCAATCAGGAAAGCCAGTGGAAAGTTAGGAATCCATCTTGGTCAAGGCCAGGGAAGCCTTCCTAGGGAAGAAGACATCGCCTCTAAGATCATTCAAGATCCAAGGGAGGTTGACTCCAAATAGAGACTCATGGCCAGGCACCAGCTCACATTCTTGTGACTGGTAGTAGTGTGGTTTCAGGTTTGGTTTATTCACCACCAGCCACTTCTAGCTCTCCATCCCACAACCCCACAGAGTTTCACACCCACGAACATGTGGACACCACACCACACCTTCTCATTGAGCCAGCATATATTACTGTGCCCAGGGTCAGAGGTCACACTAGTCAAGTCATAACCCAAGCTGACAGATTTCAGAATTGGTTAAGTTTCCAAAGAAAAGAAAGATTCCTGGACTCGGGGTGCTGCTAAGAGACAACAAGCTCAATGTCTGCCCAAAGTCCCCAAGATCCCAGGTTTCATCTCCAGTCCCCGGGGAGTGGGGAAGCCTGCCTTTGCACTTAATATGTTGTGTGACCTCAGGCGAGTCGGTTCCCTTTCTGGGCCTCGGTTTTCTTACGAATCTGTAAACCGAGCCAGCTGAATCATAGTACTCATAAAATTTCTTAAACTGACTTGTGACTGAAAATGTTGGCTTTTCAGGGGTGCATGAGAGGAAGGTGGCTTGAGATCAGAGGTTCCAGGTGTGCACCTCATTAAGGAGAGAGGCAGGGGCCGTGCTAGAAACTTCCATTTTCCCTCTCCAGCAAACCCGACACGTTTTAGAACGATACCTTTTTCTTTGAGGGGTGGGGATGACGTAATTGTCAGTTCCCGACTTAATAGGTGCTTTGTGAGTGCTCCTTGAGAACCGCCTGCCTGCGAGGGTGGTGATTAAGTCAGGGAGGACCTCAGAGTCACCGGAGCTCTGAGAGCTCTGCAGGGAAGTGACTCACTTAGGCACCCAGTAAAGGTTTACGAAGCGTGTGCCTGAGTTATGCTCAATTCCAAGTTCTGAGGCAGTAGAGTACCCAAACTACTCTCCGTCCTAAAACTCACTGAGATCGCATTATTTACCCAGAGGTTCTTGGTGGTCTCTTCCTCAGCAAACAGGAACCTCAGTGCAAGAGTCTCAGGCTGGGTTCACGGCACACGCGTGCTGCTGATAGAGCCTCAAGGGGGCATCTATAGGTTTTAAGAAATGCCAAATCTTCAGCTATCTAGTGTCAAGTTAAAGAGATCTGATGCCAGCTTCAAATCAGACCAACAGGGAGTCCAGCTGTCTGTCTGTGTCCTCAGCTTTTTGCATGTGTTTTCAGAATGTTGAAATTCTCTCTCTCTCTCTCTCTGTTTTCAGTATTTCTGAGTCTATTTCACATTGCAGTGGTATTCACAGTGGATCTCTTAGCCATCTTTCTCTTCAGTGCCGGGGATTAAACCCAGGGCCTCGATACCCACTGAGCTACACCTCCAGATACTGTCCACTGAACTTCCCTAACTAACCCATTACCTCGCCGCTCCAATCAATTCTGTGTTTCCCTTTCTGTGTTTCTCTCCTGGCTTTTTCTGTGCAGCTACGTAATTTTTATGTAATTGGATTTTATAGCTGACCTATGATTTGGGGGGGGAGGGAGGCTCCCTGCTTTATCTCTTCCACATTATGGCTGAGACTTGATCCAAACATTACCTTACTATCTTTATAAATGTCTACTTATAATGGCTTATAATGCCCTACCACATAAATAGATGCACGTGCTTAGAAAAGATACACACTTTACAGAACTGTCCTCAGGCAACCCAACCCCCCAGTCACCTACCTCCCCACTTTTGTTAAATTCAGGTTCTGGGATGCGCTGGCTGGTCTTACGTCAACTTGACACACAAACTAGAGTTATCTGAAAGGAGGGAACCTTAACTGAGAAAATGTCTCCATAAGATCCAGCTGTAAGCCATTTCCTTAATTAGTGATTGATAGGGCAGGGCCTATAAGAAAGCAGACTGAGCAAGCCAGGGGAAACAAGCCAGTAAGCAGCATTTCTCCATGGCCTTTGCATCAGCTCCTGTCTTCAGGTCCCTTCCCTGTTTGAATTCCTGTACTGGCTTTCTTCAGTGATGAACAGCAATATGGAAGTGTAAGCCAGATAAACCCTTTCCTCCCCAACTTGCTTTTGGCCATGGTGTTGAGTCACAGCAATAGAAACCCTAAGTAAGACATGGGGAGACCCAAAACTCTCATTTTGATGTGTAAAAATTTACTCAGTGACAACTGGATCCTTAGGACAAATCCTACCTTGCTTTTCCCTTGAACAAAGATGATTTTTGGAAGAATCCATATTTTAATTATTGACATCAATAATGCTGATGGGGTTTTATAGCCCCCCCCCCCCCCCCGGTGGAACAACTAGGAAAGAAGGGAAGGCTTAAGGGAAAGAGAAATGGAACAAAGGCTGGGCAGATGACCCAGTCATCCAACCACCTCTGGCTTGCTTGGTAGTTTTTCCTAGTTATTACCGCTGTCTGTGTTTTGAATGGAAAAGCCGAACTCACTGAAGGTTAGCGTCTGGCCAAAGGTCAAAACGCCAGCCTATGGAGGAGTCTGCCTGAGAATTCCTGTCTCCTGGCTCACTGCATTGAAACAATGTTTCTCATCAGAGCACTTACACCATTCATCCAGAGCCTCCTGGACTCCCACAGCTGGGCTGACCTCCCAAGCTGAGACCACAGGCTGTTTCTAGGACGAGTTTGCTGCCACTGCCATTCTCAACCCTTCCCATCAAATCAGGCTGCTCCATTCCAAAGTTAAAGAACATCTACCCACTCCTCATCCTTCAGGGGTGACTCACCTTCCCCCTATGCCCGCCTGCAGGCCTGACCAAGAGAAAACAAGGGAACAGTTTGTGACTTTACGGGCCCTTTGAGGTAGGAAGAAATGCTGGGCAAGGCAGTGTAATGTGAAACAGGGGAAGGGAATCAGCTGTCTGGCTTTGACCAGCAAGGCTCTCAATAGCCCATGCAGCGCATCTGTCCATATTAGGAAAGCGGATCCCCTCTAGGTGGGTGCAGCCTTATATGAGAGATGGGGGGTCGGGGTGGGGCTGGCACCTTTCTGAGTAGTAAATGACTTACACAGCCATATGTAAATGTTCTTTCCATCACAACCTGAGGCTGCTCAATGTTTCTGAGCCTGTTTCCCTAGCTTTAATATAAATGCATAATAAATAGGCCCTCCTACTTCAGGAATCCTGAGAGAGTCAAGTGAGCTACAGCGTGTTAGGCACATCTCGGGAGTATACAGGGATTTGGTAAAATGGTAGCAGTCATACTTAGCTGCTAAAGCTATGACTTGGCTTTATAAAGGGGGAAAAAAACCTTTCTCATGCTGTCTCGGAAACCTTGATTTGACTAGAAATAAACTTCGTAAATGGAAGACAATTATGAAAAAAAGGGGAGGGAGGTTGGCAACAGATTGCTTGTTATCATTTTAATGTAAATGGATTTTTTTTTTTTGGCTTGCATCATCTGAGGCAGGCATATCTGATACGGATTTCTAATTACCTGTTTAGTTCAGGAGTGGGTAATTTCTAAGTCCACACCCTGACACACCTGTGCCTTTGGAGAACACTTCCAGTTCCTTTGGATGTCTTGGGCATCAGGATAGACGACCTTTTTTGAGTCACTTGGTGAAGGTTGCTCTCTGCCTTCGTGCCAGTGAAGGTTGGAGCCGCACAGTGACTAACTCAAAAGCAAACACGGTGTCGCATAGCCTCGTAAATGAGCCTCCTCAACTGGCTTCGGGGAGAAAATCCTTTTTAAAGAGCTGTCTTGTGCTCTTCAGTCCAGGTCAAGTCCCAGCATGCTCTGGGGCAGCTCTTTGCTGGGATGAGATACACTGACTTTCATTCTTTTATCATCTTGGTTGGAAGGAGGCATTCATAATTTAGCCCAGAGAGAGAAAAAAAATTCCTGACAATGAATAAATAGAATAGGGTTTGTGTGTTCTTAAAAATCACCAGAGGGCAGAGATGAACTGTCAGCTCACCTAAAACAGGACGCCTGCCTCTTCTAGATGAATTGGCATTGTCTTCCAGGGCGCATATCTTCCATAACTTAGCGTACTGCTTTGAAAGGCAGCCTGTTGTCCTTAAATAGCTCTGTGGTTCTCTTGCTGGAGTATTCATTTCAATTACTCTCATGGAATATTTTAGAATCAAGTAATTACACCAACAAACAAAGTGTAGACTAATGGGTAAGGACCGCACTGGAGATTCCAAAGGGAGCCCACTTCACTTGCAACTCTAAATGAAGTGACAGGGACAGTTAAAAAAAAAAAATCATCCGGAGAAAACTTTAACAAAGTGTTTGGGAGCTGAGGCAGGAGGATGCTGAGTTCAAGCCAAGCTGGGATAGCTATGTGGTGAGACTGTGTCTTCAAATAGGCAAAAACGAACAAACTCAATAAAACAGAAAAAAAAAAAAAAAAAAAAAGCAAAACCCCATGCCACCACTAACAACAACATCAAACAAAACAACAACCAAACCCGTAAGTAGAGAACACTGGAAAACTCATAGACTCAGTGTTTCTGTGGTCTCCCAGCTGTGGTTCCTTAGCTTCTCTGCTGCTCAGAGCCTAATGAGAAGAAAGCAAATTTGGAAATGTAAACACAGAATTGGTGACCTGAGCAAGACCCTCCGGGCTTGGCACTGGCGACGGCTTCTCTCACAGATATCTGTGCTTGCAGAAGGGAATTCTGGTAAGCGTTTATTTTCTGGTCAGAAGAAGAGAGGAATCTTGTATCTGGCTTGGAAGAGGGGGCGGGGTGGGGGGAGCAGCGGCGACAGTGGGGGGAGGGGGTGGGGGGGGGAGATGCCAAGGAAACACAAGGGGAGAGTATGCTATCCTCTGTCTCTCGCCCACCTACCTCCAGACAGCACTCACAGCGGGTCGGGTCAGCGGGTCGGGCTGACTGGAAATGCTGACACAGACCAGAAAACACACACCACACGTCTTTTCAAGCCAGGGCCTTTAGGGATTCAGCTAACAAATGCAACCTTCCAATATCTACTTTGCTTTAAAACCAATCCCAGCTCTTGTATTTGAATGCAAGGTGACCAGAGAGGCCAGAAGGCTTCCTTCTCCGGTAGGACATTGTCATAATTCAGCATGAGTGACTGTGTGTCCCTGTCTGCATTCATGGGCTAAGTCTGGTAAGGTCCCAGCTCTGGCGATTAGAGCTATAAGCGCTAGTAAATGGCTTTAACAGAAACAAGCTCATTCAATCTCCATCCCCCTTGGAGATCAGAGCCCTGCTGAAGTGGTGGGCCAGGGACCATAAGTCTTTCAGTGACAGAGTCAGCGTGGGCTGGGCTGGGGCACAAACTCTGGTCCTTCATGAGTCTGGCATTCTGGCTACCTGAGGAGTCTCGCCCCACACCACAAAACACATCACATTGAGTGTTGTACGGATTTATTGTTTTTAATGTGTCTTACCTGTATGCTTTGATGGGGTCACACATTGGTGTTTTATAATGGCATCGATTATGGGTGCTGTGTGCCTCTGTGTGCCAGGTGTCTGAAGAACACTCTCTGATCATGTGTGTAGCTCTGAGGTAGAAAGCTTGTCAGGTATGCTTGAAACCCTGAAAAGAAAAAGAGGAGGAAGAGAAGGAGGAAGAGGATATAGGAAAAAAAATCAATAAATTAAAATCCTGAACCCAATAACAATCAAATTTTACTTCTAAAATTAATTTAGAAAACTAGGCATACACATCCTTGATCCCAGCACTTGGGAGGCAAAGGCAGGAGGATCTCTGAGTTTGAGGCCATCCTAGTGAGTTCCAGGACAGCCAGGGCTACACAGAAAAACCCCACCTCAAAACAAAAACAAAAGCAAAAACAATAAAATAAAATCAGAAGTCTTAGTTGGTCTGGAGAAGTAGCTCCACGGTCCGATGCTTGCCCAGTGCGAATGCCATTCTGGGTTCAATCCCCAGCGCGCCAGAGCAAAGAAAAAGAAAGCTAGTAGGAATTTAGGGTGTCAAGAGCTAGGTATACGTGTGTAAAGAGCTAGGTATACGTGGGACATAGAAGAATATATCAGAGGTCATCGTCTTGTTTTTTAGCCTGAGATGGGAACCCTGGAGGTCAGACTGGGGGTTGCCATACTGAAATGTTTATTTATTCATCTCTGCCCATCTGTCAGACCCATGTAGGGAAATATGCAAACCATGGAGCCTGAAGCCCCACCCACTGACTGGGGTCAGACCCATGTAGGGAAATATGCAAATCACGGAGCCTGAAGCCCCACCCACTGACTGGGGTCGTTGGAATTAGAGCTCTGTTTACATTTCTTCTCCATGCCTACAAATGTATGCAGCTCCATTGGGAAAGTGCTTGCTTAACATGCATGAAGCCAGGGGTTCCGTCCCCAGTCCCCCCCCCGTCCCCCCCCCCCCCCGCATACAACCTGGTAGAGTGAGTGGCACACACTTGTGATCCCAGCATCCTGAGGTAGAGGCAGGATGGTCTGGAGGAGCTCAATGCTAGACTGCATGACACCCGTCTTTAAAGGGAAAAAAAAAATTCCAAATAATTCTAATGTATACCAAAGTTAATTTAAGGAAAACCCAATGAACCAGGAGCCCCTGCAGAAAGCAGGAAATGCCCTCTAGTGGCCAAGAGAAGCCATGTTCCATTGTGCATGCCTTTAGGCCCTAGGACTCAAGCTGGCCACTTAAGGGAGATGAGAGTAAGGTATCTATGGCAAAGCATATTTTAGTTGACCAGTTCCACTGAAGTGCCATGGAAATTAAGGTATAAGACCTATTGATGCGGGGACCTTGCTCTCGTCCCACCGCCGGGGATCACCTACCATGGTGCCTGACCCACTGTGGTATAAAGCCTAAAACGAAGGCTCAGTAATATCCACTGCCTTGACATCTGGTAAAATCAGGAGGGCTGTCCCGAATGGTCTAGCTGCGAGCCTCTCTCCTCTTCTTATTAAACTGGGTAGGCTGGCATTGTGCTTCTGTATTCCTGCACAATGGGCTCCCTGCTAAACCATGGAATTACTCCAGCAAGCCAGGCACGTGCGCCCTGGGAGCCAGGGGTCCTCTCTCCCTCTTGATGCTACAACCCCTCCAGAATGTAGCCGCTGTGTGGCCCTGTGTGCCCTACTGAATGTTCTACCCTCGGGCTGGGAGTACAAGGGACTAATGTGGTATCGGTCCCATGTGCACAGTGCAGCCTTGTGTGTGGCCGGCCAGCTTCATGGGCTTAGGGAGAGAGCCATGGGGTAAAGAAGAGCCACTCGAGATGGCCATGAAAGGTGCTCAGTAGATATTTGTTAAACGGAGGAACGGATGGGACCAAATGCCTCTCTACAAGTATAACCGTCTTTATGTTACTGAGTTATTGTTCATTCAAGTAAACAATGATAGGTACAGATTGATAAGTGAATGATTAACACCCCTTTAGGAGTGCGTGAGAATGTGAATGGACAGATCTAAGGGCCCAAGTGTGCACACACAGAGCACAGATGTCCATATATAGAGCATTTCTTTATCGCTTTCTACCTTATTCTCTCTCTCTCTCTCTCTCTCTCTCTCTCTCTCTCTCTCTCTCTCTCTGTGTGTGTGTGTGTGTGTGTGTGTGTGTGTGTGTGCGTGTGTGTGTGTTTGTGTGTGTATGCAGATGTGCATACCTGTGAATGTAAAGGTCAGAGGAAGGCATTGGGCATTCCCCCTCTGTGATGGTTTGTATATGTTTGGCCCAGGGAGTGACACTATTTGGAGGTGTGACCTTGTTGAAGTGGGTGTGTCACTGTGGGTGTGGCCTTAAGACCCTCACCATAGCTGCCTGGAAGTCAGTCTTCCACTAGCAGCCTTCAGATAAAGATGTAGAACTCTCAGCTCTGCACCATGCCTGCCTGGATGCTGCCATGCCCCACCCCCCACCCCACCCCCGCCTTGATGACAATGGACTGAACCTCTGAACCTGTAAGCCAGCCCCAATTAAATGCTGTCCTTTGTAAGAGTTGCTTTGGTCATGGTGTCTGTTCACAGCAGTAAACCCTAACTGAGACACCCTCTCTGCCTGTCTCCTTCGACGCAGGATCTCTAGCTGAACCTAGAACTTGATTTTCTGTTTCTGTTTTTGTTTTTCCTTTTTCCAGCTAGGCTGGCAGAGAGAAAACCACAGCACTCTCCCTACCTCTGCTCACTCCATGCTGAGATTACGGGTGAGCTTGGGAGCACGCCTTGTTTGTGACACGCATGCTGGGGTCGGAATTCTGCTCCTGTGTCTGCACTTCTGAACTATCTCCTCGGCTCTCTCTACTTTATTTTTTTGAGGCAGGGTCTCTGCCTGAATCTGGGGCTCACTAGCTTGGCTAACCTGTCTAGCTACCATGCTTCTGGAAACTTCCTCCCTCTGCCTCCAAAGTGTTTGGATTATAGGCATGCACTGCCGTGTCCAACCTCACACACAAAAGCTAGGGATCTGAGTTTAAGTCTTTATCTTACCTCATCTCCTCTCATCCTATTTCTGCCACACCACCTCCAGAGGATCTGTGTGACAAGTTCCACAGACTGAGGTGATTGACCTCAAAAGGGGGAGGCCTCCTGGAACCTGTTGTAGAACTCTTCGTCAGAGAAAAATTATGGAGTTGTTCTTGTGGCAATCTATCTGTTTTGTTTTCTCTCATTCCTTTTTTTATTTACATGTTCCTGGTAGCCTAGGGCAAGATCGTAAATGGAGAATAATGGGCAAGAAACCATCCCTAGAGATAGGGTCACTAACATGACTTTATCCCTGGGGAAACCATCACTTTACTTTTAAAATCATTTATAAAACTATGATAACAGATAAAAACTTTCCCAACAATAAAATTTCATATGGCTACAGGAGTGTCATTGGAGATGGGTTTTGGTATATGGTAAAGAAAGCCTTAATTTAAAAGGGTTAAAATAGTTTAAATTTACACATTGAAGATTTATAAAAAAAATCAGGCACTAGATGTTAAATAATAATTGACCATGGGGCTGGAAAGTTAGCTCAGCGGTTAAGAGCACTGACCATAAAGATTTATTAACCTGCTCTTGGAAATATGCCACCAGCCTTGAATGATTGCCCCCACTGCATCCATCCTTTTAGAATTGTTATATTTTGATGATTTATATAAATGATGTTACCTGTTCTGTTTATGATTCACTGAATACATAGTTTAGAGTTGTAATGCTTGGATGATTTTTGTGCTTTACTGTGCCAAATGATTTTTGTTGATATTTGTGATTGTCTCACTGGATATAATTTCTAAGAAATGTAATGTTTGCTATTTTAATGTTTAAAATTCCCTGCTTGAGAGCTGCAAAATACACTCAGATTCAAACTGCCTCTGTGTTTGTTTCTGTTTGTCACCACCGAATCCTTACCCACCTAGCTTCAAGGACCCTCGTCACAGGGACCCCCATATCTGACTGGGGTCTGTGGCATATTTCTACAAGGATTATTGCCCAGAGGAGACCACAGATTCCTTAAGGAAAAGGACTGTTTTGATTTATTTTGTTTTTAGATTTTCATAGTTCAACACCGAACTCACAAGAAGCACATGTCTATTCAGTAAGTGAATAAACACACAGCTAACTGAGTGGATTTCCCCAAAGCGCATGCGAATTCATGGTGCTGTAAACACTCAGTCTAGAAATCAACCCAGCAGATATTCATCAAAGTCTTCCATCAAATAGTGTCTTAGTTAGTGCTCTGACAGCGAAGGTTGGTCATAGGCTAGGGTTATAAAGACAACAAAGAGACAGTCTCTGCTCTTTTGTTTGTATGTTTTTATGTTTTGAGACAGGAGTGGGGTAGGGATAGTCTCAGTAAATATCCCACGCTGGTCACAAATTCACTGCAATCTTCCTGTTTCAGCTTCCTAATGCTAGAATTGTAGGCATGTATTGCCATGCCTGGTGCTGTACTTGCCTTTAAGGAGGGTGATGGCTAGTTTCAATTGTGGCCTGGAAAGGGAGTTATCTACATTGTGTTGGCCTGTAGGTTTGTCTGTGGGGCGACTGTCTTAATTAAGTCAAGTCAAGTGGAAAGAACCAGGCCCCTGTGGGTGGCACCATTCCCTAGGTAGAGGGAAAGTGGAGAAATGGAGCTGAGCACAAAGAAACAAACAACCACAGCCATTGATCTGGACCTCTGTTGTCACGCTCTGACTACAGCATGGTATTGGGTTTTCTTCTGTAAGAGTGAGATCCCATAGGACTTTTGATAATAATCAAGGAATTCTGTACTTGTGTTGCCAAACATGGCAGACATTAGTCCCCATGAAGTTATTGAACACTTGAAATGTGGCCAATGGGCCTAAAGAACTGCATTCTCGCTGCACTGGGATGGCTGCATGTCTGACAGCACTTACAGAGCATGTGCTCCTTGTCCTAGGTGCACTACCCTTGCTATAATAAGACACCCTGGCAAGAAGAAGCCAAGGAAAGTAAAGGTCTGTTTGGATTCCAGTTCCAGTCCCAGCACTTCACTGTGGGGCAGTCAGGGCAGGAACTTGCACATCTACAGTAGTCAAGAACAGAGAAATGAACACATGCATGCTGCTTGCTCAGCTCAATTTCTCTACTTTCCCTCTGCCTAGGGAATGGTGCCACCCACAATATACAATATCTATCTGTCTGTCTATCTATCTATCTATCTATCTATCTATCTATCTATCTATCTATCATAAATGTAAATACATTTATAAATACCTTTAAGTATAATATAAATATATCTTACATTTATTCCCTTGCTGAAGCAAACAGTGTTAATGAGTTCATTATAAGCATCAGAGCCTATTTTATTGCGTTAAATATGCCATGATTTATCTATTATACCTGTGGTACAAATCTGGCTGGTTTCCAGTTTTCACAATTACCAGCAGGGTTGCGATGAACGTTCTCATGTTTTCTTATGCAAACGTGCAGATCATATTACTAGTAGGACTCTGAAGCCTGCGGTTATGCACACCTTCAGCTACTGTAAATATTGAAACGTGGATTTCCAAGGGCACGGACCAACTCCCATTAACACTGTGTGAATATTCTCATTTCCTCCCTTCCTTGTCAACACTCAGTATTGTCAGGCTTTTTCTCTCTGTCAATCCAATAAGAGGGAGTATGTTATAGCGTGATATCGCCTAGGACATCAAAGATGTCAAAATAAGGGAAAATACTGGACTAATAGTTGTGGCATTGAGGAAAGAGGAGCCTAACACAGTTTTAAGTTTTTGTGTTGTGGTGAGATATTTGCCACTAGGACCACAGAGGTAACTGGCCTTCAAGATGAGCAAAACTGTGTTCAAAAAGGTGTAAGATAGTTTTTTTGGGTTTTTTTTGGGGGGGGGGGGTTTGCATCTGTGATGATTTGTATATGCCTGGTCTAGGGAGTGGCACTCTTAGAAGGTGTGGCCCTGTTGGAGTATGTGTGTCACTGTGGGCGTGGGCTTTAAAGCCTGTCATTCTAGCTGCCTAGGAGTCAGTATTCTGCTAGCAGCCTTCAGATGAAGATGTAGAACTCTCAGCTCCTCCTGTACCATACCTGCCTGGATGTTGCCATATTCCCACTTTGATGATAATGGACTGAGCCTATAAGACAGACCCAATTAAATGCCCTTTATAAGACTTTCCTTGGTCATGGTGTCTATTCACAGCTGTAAAACCCTAACTAAAACAGCATCTTAAACCATCTTGCCTGCATTGGCCACAACAAGAAGAACTTTTTTAATTATATGAGTGCACTGTAGCTCTCTTCAGATACACCAGAAGAGGGCATTGGATCCCATTACACATGGTTGTGAGCTACCATGTGGTTGCTGAGAATTGAACTCAGGACCTCTGGAAGAGCAGCTAGCTACCTCTCCAGCCCCACAAGAAGAACTTTTAAGTAGGACTTGACCATCAGAACATGTCCAGCACATTTGCAATGTGCTGTAAATTTCCCCAAACACAGAGTCACATCCACATCTGTCCTTTTTAGGGTCCCCTCTCTCTGCTGTTTTTTTTTTTAAGATATTTATTATTATATCTAAGTACACTGTAGCTGTCTTCAGATACACCAGAAGAGGGTGTCAGATCCCATTACAGATGGTTGTGAGCCACCATGTGGTTGCTGGGATTTGGACTCAGGACCTGAGGAAGAACAGTCAGTGTTCTTAACCGCTGAGCCATCTCACCAGCCCTCTGCTGTTTTGTCTTAACTTAATTCCTGATGGAATATAGTACTGGATAGTAGAAGCTGTGCCAACCAGATGTCTGTTGGTGGGATATCTTAGCAAGCCAAAGGATTGCCATCTTGATAAGAGGCAAGGACTGTAGTCTCTGTCGTGACATACTTGGGCTTGGCTAATTCATGTAGATTTTATAAGAGCTTGAATCACAGAAAACGATCCCATACTTTAGGAACATATGACTATTTGATGTTAACAAGATTTTCCAGTATGATTCTAGTTAATACTCAAGGGACCAAAAGGAACCGATCCAGAAGGGCTTTGGAGCCCGGGGCAGTGGGAAACACCCATGACTCCATTTTCCCCCAAAGTAGTTCTTTGATGGAAATAAAGTATCTCTTAGCAACCTTTCATTATTGACTGTCATACTCGTGGGAAAATTTTGAGAGAAGGCCGACTTTACCTGTGGGAAATCCTCCCGGCATACTAACTTGAGATTTTTAAATTGTCAAAATGTCAAGGAATGTTGTTTTTGCCTCTTCACACGAACCAGAGAATTGTCACAGAGGAGGAGGATCTGTCAGACTCTGCAGTCAACAGGGATCAGAAGAAACATTTGAGACTAGAGCTCAGATGAACCTGTTGTTTTCTGTCTACTGCTCAGAATTCAACCTTTGGTTTTCTTTTCCGGGAAGATTTATGTCATCTCTGGTGTTCTTTGAGGATAGTGGCCTATAAAAAATAATATATATTTTTTTCATTCAAAAAGCTGGTTGTTGGGTTTTTTCCATGATCTTCACAAGTGGTGATGCCAGGGTTCATTCCACAGTGGAGCAGACGGCCATGAAACGCTAATGGATGTTTTCCCTGGGAGATGAAGGGAAAAATGGTATTTATAGTTTCTTTGGAAAAGCATGCAATTTAGGTGCATTAAAAGCAGAAATTAAAGGCTGAAAGTTGTATTAAAGTTAATGACTTTGACAGTAAACTATGTAGGCTCAAATCTTATTTTCTGCCATTGAATAATTTCCCCATCCTCCCTGTATCTTCTTTTTATCACGGCTGTGAGGCTGCTAAGTGGTTCTGAGACTCACTGACTCAGCAAATGCCTTCCCCTTGATGCTGTTTATCCTTGATGCCAGGGAGAGAGGGCTGAGTAAATATTGTTCCCGTTCTCCTGGCTTTCATTCTAGCGTAGATGGTGAGCTTCAGATAGATGAACAGAGCCATCGGAACTGCCTTTAGATCTTGCTGCTGTGGGGTTGCCTGGGAAGGCCTGCACAGCTGACATCTCAGCTGGTTTGTGAATGACTAAAGGCAGTACGCTCTGGGAAGACAGGTGAATGTGTGATCTAAGAAAAGGGAAGACAAAGAGAAAGGGCTGAAGTTAGATCCAAGTAGGCATGCCTGAAGAACAGAAGGAAGTCCAGGATGGCTGGAGTGATGGAGGAAAAAGACAGAAGCAATCTATATCAGAGCAAGGAGCTTGCCTTTATCCCTCATACAGCAGCAGGGAGCCATTACACTGTTGATGTGGTTATTTTATTATTATTATTATTTATTGATTATATGTAAGTACACTGTAGCTGTCTTCAGGCACTCCAGAAGAGGGAGTCAGATCTCGTTACGGATGGTTGTGAGCCACCATGTGGTTGCTGGAATTTGAACTCCGGACCTTTGGAAGAGCAGTCGGGTGCTCTTACCCACTGAGCCATCTCACCAGCCCGATGTGGTTATTTTTAACCACGTGTATTTGGAGTGTATAGCATGAAATTCTTATACACCTATACATAGTAAAGTTATTACAATAGTCAAACAAATTCATGTGCCTGTCACCTTTCATAATTATGGGAGTGGTGTGTGTGTGTGTGTGTGTGTGTGTGTGTGTGTGTGTGTGTGTGTGTGTGTAAAAAACACCTAAAATATTTGAGGAGCAGAAGAGATGACTCATTCAGGAAAGTGTTTGCCAATCAAACGTGAAAACCTGAGTCTTAAAAGTCAGGCATGATGGTGCATCCAAGAATACAGGCAAAGTGAGGCAGATTCCTGGGGCTTGTCAACCAGCTAGTAGAGCCAAACTGGTGAGCTAGAGGTCCAGTTAGAGACCCTCTCAAAAAACAAAGTCTAGAGAGATTGGCAAAGACATTTGATGATGATTTCTGGCCAACATATACACTCAAACACATACATACATTCACACACTCACATACACACACTCACACTCTCACACATATACACTCATACACTAACATACACTCTAACACTCACAAACATACACTTACACACTCACATACACTCACACATATATTCACACACATACACTCACACACTCTCACACTCATACACTCATATACCCTCACATACTCTCTTCTCTCACACACACACACTCACACACACTTACACACACATACATACAGTCACACATACATACACTCACATACTCACACTTATACACTCTTACACACTGACATACTCACACACTCACACTCCACATACACTCACACACATACTCTCACACTCACACATACATGAAGTACACACACAAGAGCACAAGGCTCACACAATGCACTATGCATTCCCTCTTAGCAGATGTTTAGATATGACGTGATTAATATAGTAACTGTGATATGCATTACACATCTAGGCTTTTCCATGCTCACAAGTGCAAAGGTGTGCATCCACCTTTACTTTCCCTTCCCCTCTTTTCTCTTCCCCTCATAACCATGGTTCTACTTTGTTTCTGTTCATTGAACTCTTTCATAAAGAACTCTTCATTACATAAGAGCATCGTGAAGATGCAAATCTAAGCCACCATGAAGTATCACCTCACACCTGTTAGAAAGACTGTCATCAAAAATCGAAGGGATAGCAAGTATTGGCAAGCTCGTAGGGAGAAGATAACCCATGCACACTGTTGGTGGGAATGTAAATTGGTTCCGCCATTATGGAAAACCGTATAGCAATTCGTCAATCTGACTGGCATTGAGAAAGAAATGCATGAAGAAATTATTATATAAGCATAGTGTACTGGCTGGTTTTGTATCAACTTGACACAAGCTGGAGTTATCACAGAGAATGAGGAGACTCCCTTGAGGAAATACCTCCATGAGATCCAGCTGTAAGGCAATTAGTGATCAAGGGGGGAGGGCCCCTTGTGGTGGCACCACCTCTGGGCTGGTGGTCCTGGGTTCTATAAGAAAGCAAGCTGAGCAAGCCAGGGGGAAGCAAACCAGTAAGTAACATCCCTCCATGGCCTCTGCATCAGCTCCTGCTTCCTGACCTGCTTGAGTTCCAGTCCTGACTTCCTTTGGTGATGAACAGCAGTATGGAAGTGTAAGCTGAGTAAACCCTTTCCTCCCCAACTTGCTTCTTGGTCATGATGTTTATGCAGGAATAGAAACTCTGACTAAGACACATATATTATATGAATATTATTCAGCACTTAGAACATAGGCAATGCAACCTATGACAATATGGTTGAGTCTGAAAGACTTTGTGCTCGACTAAAAGAAGCCAGACACAGAACGCCAAGTTTGTATGAGCTTGCTTACATATAGAATCTAAAATAAAGAGCATTGTTGTATGAAAAAAGACCATTTGGATTTTCCTGGGAGAAGAACACAGCCCAGTAGACAAGGAGTCAGACAATTCTTATGAGAGTACACTGAAGTTATCCACCAGGGATTGTGAGGGTCTGGGCCTGGGAACAATGAGGGAAGAGAGAAGTGGGTAGATTTTGAGTATGTTTTGGAGGCAGAACCTTCAGGATATGGTGACCGGTGGATATGAGGACTAGAGAGGAGGAGCAATGGTCACTTCTGTGCTTTTGGCTTGACCAACTAGGCTGATGGCTGTGGCAGCAGTTAGGTTATGCATTGTCATTGGTCCCAAACTCACTTTTCTGGTCCCTGCATTGTGATGACAGGGGACAGGAGACTAGAAACTACTTACAGCCTCACCGGCTGGTTCTTTATTAGACTCCATCATGTATACAAAATATACTGTACAGTCGTGCACATGAAAAACTTACAGCATGAAAACCAAAGAAGGGTGGTTGCCCCTTTGCCTCTTTCTTATGATTATCACACTGATCTGCCTCTGTTTTCCTCTTAGCAACCTCTTCTATCAAGAATTTCCTCTCCCCCCCCCCCAGACAGGGTTTCTCTATATAGCCCTGGATGTCCTGGAACTCACTCTGTAGACCAGGCTGGCCTCAAACTCAGAAATCCACCTGCTTCTGCCTCCCAAGTGCTGGGATTAAAGGCGTGTGCCACCATGCTCGGCTCTTTCCTCGTTCTTTCTTATGATTCTTAGACACATAAAGCTGGTTCAGTGGTACCGCACTTGCCTAGCATGCATGAGGTTGTGGTTCAACTCTCAGTATGGAAGAAAGACAGACAGAAAAGAAGGGAGGCAGGGAGGGAGGGAGGGAGGGATGGAGGGAGGGAGGGATGGAGGGAGGGAGGGAGGGAGGGATGGAGGGAGGGAGGGAGGGAGGGGGGAGAGAGGGAGGGAAGGAAGGAGGGCAACTTCCATGAATGTGTCAAGCATAACAACCTCTGATGCCACCGGGCTGTGAATCTAAGGAGAACAGCTAAGACAAAATGAGAAGGTGCTACAGTCACCAGAGAGAATAAGGAGGCAAAGAGGGAGGAGAGGCAAGTGAACTGAGGATGCCCCCTGAGAGTCAAACATAGGGAATTCTCAGTAAGTCCTTCAAGACTGAAAATTATCCTGGAGCCAAATCCTAAAAGATCAGAATGCTAGGTAAAGTTCCTCTGAACTAAAAACAAAAGAAAGGGAAACATCTGATTTCTGGGTGTTAAGGAATCGAATGCCCTATTTCTTATGTAGAAAACAGAGAGACAGTCTGATCTACAGTTCTTAGCGATGTGCAGAGAAGTCCGAGGCTCAGTGCTCCATCAAGAATCCACTGAGCAGGTCCAGTAACAGGACCCATAGGCAATTCTCAGGGTGAAGATTGGGACCCTTGTTTTTTAGCACAACCCACAATAAGCAACACACTCTTTGCCTTTACTCCTGATACTAGGGAGGCAGAGGTTTCGGAAGGTAGTTTCTGAAGGAACTCTGTGAGTTCGAGGCCAGCCTGATCTACAAAGGGAGTTCCAGGACAGCCAGGGATGATATGTAGAGAAACCCTATCTTGCAAAACAAAAAACATAAAAGGGGGATGGAGAAACATACTCTCCTCTGTGTATGCTACAGCCACTCCTGTGGGCTCCCAAGAGCAGGCTGACACATTTTCATAAAATTTATCAGCCAGTTCTTAAACTCACTCACTATTAAAAATCGAATTGCCTAAACATACCAAGAAATAAGTTAATCTGAAAACACAAGTTACAGATCTTCCAAACTCACTGTGCCCTCGTTCTGTTTTTACTGTGCCATTACAACCTCTGGCTTTGAGATTGTATTTCTCGAACCTGTGTACAGAAGTATGAGATAATGAAATGCGACATCATAATTCTTTCAAACTGTATTGATGCCGCAGTGATAACGTGAAACAGTTGTGGTGGGAAGATTTACATCACAGAAGCAGGCAAACACTGTAGCAATATAGTTTCTTGTATTCTGCCCAGGAAAGTGACCCCAATCTAGTTTGTACCCAGATACATTTAAAGAAAACAGGATAAAGAAAGTGATACAGAAAATACTAACGGTGCTGGTTGAGTTCTTAAGTGTCCATAGCTGTTACATTGTGACTATCACAAACTACTGGCAAGGTATTTTTCCACTGTTGTATTTGAAATTGTATCTTATTGCACAGGGACTCACTGGGTCATTGATGAACCAGTGAGGTTCAACGCCTCTTCATTGTTTCCTATTACTCATTGGCACAAATGCAAATGTCAACTGATGTTTACACATGAATACTCGCTCATCACTAATACGAGGGATTTCTTTTCTGAATTGGTGAGTCGTCAAGATTCTATTCTCTGTCTTATTTCATTAAATTAGAGTTGATTTGCAATTAACACTTGAGCTATAAATACAATTGGGGCAAAAATCAGTGAAAGCTTTCCTTGAGAATCAATTGGCTACAATGAAATTTACAATAAAGCCTACTAAATAATTATTGGCTGTAAATTGTGGCTAGCCATCCTTTATAACAGTAAGATTTATAATGAATGTATGCATATATCTCTTCTCCCACAGAACCTGGTCATTAAACACTTTCCAGGGCACCACTACCACAACCCACACACAGTTTTCACAAAGAACACAAATACACTTACCCTACATACCTTCTGAGACTCTACAACATTTCATTAAAGATCAACTCATGTTTGGGCTCTCAAATAATTAATTTTATAGCCCACCAACTGCTTATCATCTGAAGTCTGAAGACGTCTTGTCAGGGAGGTCACCAGCCGTAGGTTCTGAAGGAAGTTTTGGAAGAGATGTCCTCAGAGGTGGTGACCAAGTGGCCTTTTTTATACCAAGAGCTTAACAGCAGCAACTCAATAAATACGAAGCAGAAAACTTAAACACACACACACTAAAAACACAAACCCCTATCAAGGCAGAATTGGAAATCTGAAAGCGAGACTTTACAATAAAGACAATTTGGCAACTTTTCATGGTTCTGATAACAGACGCCTTCATTTGCAGCTTTTGTCCCGAAAGCCTTCTCTGTAACTCAGAACCTGTCGTTCCTAATAATCCTTACACGTCCATTCTCCACATCCATGGAGGTGAGCACGGTTGTGGAAAACTCTCCACTCCTGCGCATCTGCCCAAGTAGGTCGGGGTTGTCGCCAGCACACTCAGCTAAGCTGGCCATCGGTAAAAAGACTTCAGCACTTATAGAAAATGACTGTATGAGTCCACCTGACCACCCTGCTAAAAACAACGAAATGCGTTAAGATCTCCACTGCATACGAAAGAGACCAAATGAATCAGCCGTCTGCAGTTCCCCTACGATAAAGCAGCAATCTGTCTGTCGCTAAATTGATGGGTAGGGACTAGAAGGGGCTCTTTGCTTTTGAAGATTTTGACAAGTCCTTGGGGAAAACTTAGCCTCGTGGGGCTAATATGTGGCCTTTTGACAATGTCAGCCAGCAGCCCCTTTTAGAATTCCTGTCACTGTAACAACCCCTATGTGGCTAGATAAATGGCCTCAGGCTCCTCACCTCCTGGGCTGCCAGGGTCCTGGGGCCAACGGCAACGGCAACCAAGCAGCAAAGGTTGAGAAGGCAAGCTGAGTTTCTCTAAATCTGTACAGAAACTTTGATTTTTATAAAAAAGAAAAGAATGCATTTTAACCTTTCAGGGAGGGGGAGCCACTTGAAAAACACAGCCTTTTTAGAATAATCTCTTATTCAATCTTGAATGCAGAGTCTCTTCAATCTCCGATGATATCCATTCCGGGTTAAGGAACTCACAGTTGGTCAAAGTGCAGACAATAAGGGTCTGTAGCGAACTTAGCCACAAATGGGGCGTCTGTCACCCCTCTACCACCACTACGGCCTCAGGGGCCATCACAGAAGGGTGGGAAGAAAGATCGTAAAAGCCTGAAGCCAAGGTAGAACCATATCATATTTTCCGGATGTGACCATTTCTCCCAGACATGACCATATCTTCTGCTCTCGTGAACTCACCACAGTTGTGACTACCTATACAAGCCCTGCACAAAAGCAAGCCAGTCAAGACTCTCACTTCAAGGAAGAGGGGTTCGCCATCCCCTCCCTGTAGCAGAGGACCTATTGGCCATTGATGGCTTCTGGCGGGAGGGAGAGTCAGTTTTCTTTATGGGTGGTGGGTGGCCCCTGGTAGATAGCCCATGCTCCACTGGATGGCCCCACCCCCAGGAGTACATAGGCAGCAGGGTGGACTCCATGGGTTATGGGGGAGAGGGGAGTTGGAAGGATGGAGGAGCTGGAAGGTACAAAATTCTCAAGGAATTAATAAAAATACCGTCTTTAAAATAATATAACTTAAATGGAAAAAAAAAAAAAGGAAGTCTGCTTTAGGACAACCGTTTCCTAGTAAAGACTCTGCAAAAATAGTGAACAAAAAAGACCCGTTCAAGACCCCTAATCACCGAAAGTCCAACTCCTGAGCACTGTGTGCCTCTGAATCCTCTCTATCAGCTAAACGATACTCACAGATTGCAACGTCTTATCAGAATGCTGGAAAGCTGGGCACATGGGTCTTGTCAGAGGAGCTAGGAAAGACATAGTACATCAACACTGTTCTTTTATGGGTTCACTCTCAGGGCAAGCACCGGAGACTTTCAAGGGAGGACAAACTGAGAGAAAGGTTGCTATAAAGATGGGATGTGGGGGGACAGACTTGATTACCAGGGTCAGGAGATACCCAGGGTGGCCCCACCCTCTCAGAGGAGAAGGGGAAGGGATGGGGTAGGGACTCTCCGAGTGGGGGGACTGGAAGGGGGTCAGCAATCAGGATGTAAAATTGATTGATTGATTGATTGATTGATTGATTGATTGATTAAAAGGAAAAAAGATGTAGGTGTTCCAGTTCCATGGGTAAAGATGCTTGTGGCCTAGCCTGACAGCCCTGAGTTCAGTCTCTAGAACCATATGGTAGAAGGGAAGACTCCATTCCCAAACACAGTCTTCTCATGTCCATGCTCACATCATGGTGTGACACACATACACACAAACACACACACACACACACACACACACACACACACACACTGATCTGGGCATCATTGGCACAGTCCTGTAAACTCAGCATATGACAAGCTAAGGCAGGTGTATGGTGCACTATCTATCCAGGCAACTTAGCAAGATCCTACCTCAAGGCAGAGGCAAACAGATGTCTATGAACTCAAGGCCAGCCTGGGCTATGGAGCAAGTTCCAGGACAGCCAGGGCTACACAGAAAACCCTGTTTGGAAAAACAAAACAACAACAACAAAACCCCACCACCATCATTAGCAAGAGACCCAAGGGGTAGAAGAGACCACAGTGCTCTGCCCAACCATAGACTCAAAGCCGTGACAGGTTCAGCCCCCAGAATCTATCATTGCCCCACTTCGTTTTTTTTTAAAGATTTATTTATTTATTCTATGTATATGAGTACACTGTAGCTGTGCAGATGGTTGTGGGCCATCATGTGGTTGTTGACTTTAGGCCCTCTGCTCACTCGGGTCAGCACTGCTAGCTCAGTCCCTGCTCGCTCCAGCCCAAGGATTTATTCATTATTATAAATAAGTACACTGTAGCTGCCTTTAGACACACCAGAAGAGGGTCTCAGATCTTATTACAGATGATTGTGAGCCATCATGTGGTTGCTGGTATTTGAACTCAGGAACTTCGGAAGAGCAGTCGGTGCTCTTACCCACTGAGCCCTCTCGCCAGCCCCACCCCTACTTCTTAATTAGATAATTGATATTTTCTAGATAGCATGCTGGGCAAAAGGTCTATCACCAAAACACATCCCCAGCCCAAGCAGTTTTGAGAAAATTCTCTCTTTTTAGCTCTTTCCTGTATTGAAATGCGAAGACCTGCAGTTGATGGAATCCAACCATATGCTGTTTAGCATGAAACCTTCAACACCCCACAACTATCCTAAGATTCACACTGAAGGTGAGCTACTCTCTACTGCTCAAAGTAAGAGCTGCCTGCAGTACAGGCAAACTAAAAGCCAACATGCCATGCCAGCTTCTAGATAACAAATTCATTTTGAGTCAATAATTTATGGAAAATAAAATATTTGGAGAGCCAAAAGCTGGCTGTCTTTCCAAAGCCCAGCGGGATCTAAGCACGTCAAGTTGTCCCTTCTGGGATGGACTTAGTCACTGGCCCCCAACTGGAAAAGGACACCCAGCATAACTTAGTAGAGAGGGCACTCCTGCAGAAGGGCTGTGGCCACTCTCCCTTGGTTCTCAACTATTGATGCATGGCACCTTCCATTGTCTCTGGATTGTTTGAGTGTTGTTGGACATCAAATAACCATCTGGCACCAGGCGAGCTAGACATTTTAACAACAGAGATATTTTAGACTTCTGAATAAGCTGCCCTACGGGTTGTAAACCACAGACACAATGCAGGATGGCCATCTTCCCTCTGGCTATAGATTCGAAGTGTCATGTTTTGGTTCCAGTCCATGGATCTCACAAAGGGTAAGAACACCACGGTAAATGGATATATCTGGGAAACATGAAGGATAAACACCCGCTGTGGGGGGAAAAACCATATGCTGTTTAGCATGAGTTCCTGTTTCTGAGACTCTAGAATAATATAGAACACAACTGAAGTTTGTTATACTATAAATACAACAGCTCTTTCCCAATTACAAATAAATTTACCCCCAAAAAATGGATGGATGGTTTTCCTGTATCTTTAATCTTTATATTTCTCTATGAATGTGTAGGTCAGTGAACTCAGTGAATTTCAGGGAGTATAAACAAATGGTAGATCTGGGATTTGCTTTGAAGCACTAACCTAAAGGCATCCCTCATCACCGATACATGAAATAAGGACAAATTGCAGATAATTGTGAAAGTTGAGAGGCTGGTATGTGGGAGGCTCTCATACTTTTTATATTTGTTTGAAATATTTTTTTTTTTAAAAAAAAGTCGACGTGATAGGCCCAATGATCAAGAATTAACATCTAAATGCTGTATAAGGCTGGAGAGATGGCTCTGCTATTTATAGCACTGGCTGTTCTTGCAGAGGACCCAGGTTCAATTCCCAGCTCCCACACTGTGGTTCACGACGATCTGTAACTCTACTTCCAGGGGCTCTGGCTTCCTCTTCTTACCTCTGCATCACCAAGTAGGCATGCGGTACACCCACAGGGGAAACATCCAGACACAGAAAATAAATAAGTGGTTAAAAATGAAAACTCTTAAACACATTGACTTAGAACCTCACCCCTGCTCCTGTGTGTGTGTGTGTGTGTGTGTGTGTGTGTGTGTGTGTGTGTAACACATATGTGCTTATATCCACATGTATATAACATGAAAGCAGACCAGAGGATGATGTCAGGGAGGAAACAGGGCTAGGGAGGTAAATATGAGGAGAGTCTTGATTACATGTAGATGCAAATCTTGTATTTTAAGACATTTTAGGCAGCAAGCTGTTTCAGCAGTTACAGGCACTTGCTATAAAATGCCAACAACCTGCGTTGGACCCCCAGATCCACGTAAAGACTGAAGGCAAGAACTGACACTTCAAAGTTATTCTCTAGTCACCGTGTAGCCACCGTGTGACACACTCAAGCCCCTCCCCCAATAGTAAATAAAATAAAAATGAAAATATCGTTTGTACCAACAACAACTCCTAAACGCTAGACTAGAGTCGCACATTAGAAGACCATCTGACCAATCTTGCTGGCGTATTTTGGTTAAAATGAAAAACAGTGTGTGTGTGTGTGTGTGTGTGTGTGAATTTAATCAAAGGAAGTCTCTCAAAATGGCATGGCCTTTACTTGGTTAACTTGTAAGGTGGAGTCGAGGCAGAGGAAGAACGGAGCAAATGCTGAGTGAAGGGTAGGTGGTCGATCCCACTATTCAACCAAACAGTGTGGGAGGGGCCTCAGGAGGAGAGGCTGGGACCTCCTACGGATGGAGCAGAGGCTAGCCCAGAGGAAAGATGTTAGGAATGAGAGGGAGGCCAGGCAAGATCAGAGACAGAGAGGGGAACGTCTATATTCTCCTTGGCATTTTCACAGAGCTTTCTACTCGGCCCCACAATGGGATCCTCCCGACTCGGAAGGAGTCCCTGCCCTGTGGAAGACCTAGGACTGGGCTCTGCCCCTTGTCAACTCCTGTAAGGAAGGCAAGTCGTTTGTCCCTTTCTCATGGGGCTTAGGTAGAGGGGCTCAAGAGGCTTAGTTATTTAACCTGTGCAGAGAAACAGGATCCAGCTGCTTTGGAGATTAACTGCAGGGGCCCATCCTGAGGTGTACAAAGGAAGGCTAAGTCTCTCACCAGGGCCAGGAGATTCACTGAGTACTTGTCTAGGACAGGGCACGGTGCTGAGAAAACCCTGGCACAGAGGTAGGCTAAACATCTCTCCTCTCACTGTATATAGCTATTCACACAAAAGACACTACGATCTTATCTCCTTATAGAATGTCACTGATGAAGAGGAAGAGCCCCCAAGGGCCTCCAAGACACCTGATTGTCTCCTTGTACAAAGAATTTTTTTGTCCATAACAGAGGTAGGAAAAAGTGTCAAGTGCCAGTATTTCTAGCCAGGACAGGCTCTGAGCGAAACCAACATGCCATGGGAATCTGTTTTCCTGTCTATGAATTCTTCCCCGGGCACAGGGTGGTGTGTGCCAAGTGAGCTAAACCCTTATCTCCCTTGCCATCTACACACCGTGCTGCTAAGCACCAAACTGCTGCTACCCGCTGCATACTTCACGTGCCCCCTCACTCTCCAGTCAAAGCTGACGGGAGTTGAGCTATTATCCATTCACAAGGCGTCACCAAAACCAAACAGTTGGAAGCAAAGTCCAGAAGGGAGCCGTGGCACCAGATCAGGATGTTTGAAGGGCACCGAGGATGGACAGGAGGGTAGAACTCTCTCCAGCTTGGAGAAATCTTACCAAGGCTCTTCTCTGTGAAGATCAAATGGGGTAGTTTTCTGTTTTGGTTTTTAGCTTAGATATAACTTATCCATAGAGTAAAAAGTGTATTTTTAATGTGTGCAACGTGGTTAAAAATGTATGTAGTCTATACCTATGTAACAACCATTCTGTCCATAGGTAAACTGCTTCTGTTCTCCTGTGGTGCTCAATCAGGACCCCTACAGTCTGTAAGCCCTCGAAGGTAACGTCAGTCTGCGGTCCTTCTCCATGGACTTGTTGACCCCGAGCTTCCTGAAGACGGGATCGTGAGCTACTTATGGTACATGTTCTTCTGCTTTGGCCTTCTTTCCCTGGATACTAAGCCTATCGGTTCACAAGCCCTGTTGTGTGAGCACGGATTCATTCTTGTTATTACTGTGTGGCGGCCCATTATACAACCATCCTAGAGTTTATTATCCCATTCTGCTATGGTTGAACAGGTGAGTTGCTTACAGCTTTGTGTTATTAAGAAGAAAGCACCAGGGCTGCAGAGATGGCTCAGAGGTTAAGAGCACTGACTTCTCTTCCAGAGGTCCTGAGTTCAATTCCTAGCAACCACAAGGTGGCTGACAACCATCTGTGATGAGATCTGACGCTCTCTCCTGGGGTGTCTGAAGACAGCTACAGTGTACTTACATGTAATAAATAAATAAACCTTTGGGCTAGAGCAAGTGGGCCTGGAGAGAGAAGAAAAAGTGTCTGAAGACAGCTACAGTGAACTTACATGTAATAAATAAATAAATCTTTCAAAAGAAGAAGAAAGCACCATCAACCTTTGTTGTATATGTGTTTTCTGTTGAGTAGACGACTTCCTCTTCCTCTTCCTCTTCCTCTTCCTCTTCCTCCTCTTCCTCTTCCTCTTCTTCTTCCTCTTCCTCTTCCTCTTCCTCTTCCTCCTTCTCCTCCTCCTCCTTCTTCTTTTTTTCCTCTTGGAAATAGAACCAGGAATGAAATCGCCAGACTGTATGGTGATTTATAATTGACCATTTTCTTGACTTAGTACACTTTACACACCCATCCAACACACATGAGCGAACGTTCCAGTCTGTCCACATTCTCACACTCACTTGGAATTGTCATCCTTTTTTTATGTTCGCCATTCCGTGGGATGTGAAGTGCTGTTCAGCAGAGGGAGACACCGGGGAAGAGCCTCGCCGGCCTCCAGCTCCTCAGTTACCTCCTTACATAAAGCACTCTTTAGTCAAAAAATAGAAGTAGACTACGGATGTTTTAAAGTGTATTTCTCTGGAGCCCAGTGATGCTGACTGGGTACAGCTCTGTATGAACACAGTAGTCACTTAGGATCCATTTCCCAATGAGAGTCACAATGGTTTTAGAAGTCCGTGGGAGGAAATCAACTGCTTTCAGCCTTATTGTCCTCTGCTCTGCCGCTTTATTGTGTTCAATAAATACTTGTGAATTTCCCTGACAAAGTGAGGCTTTCACTCAGTCCCCACTCTATATTCTCCTTAGAGTGCAATCAAATGAACAAGAAATAATGGCACGGCATGCTGTGGCTAGCTCTGGGGTTTCGCCTCATTGAATCCTGGTTTCCCTGAGAACTATTCCAGACTTGGGTTCATCACGTGTGTGTCACGTGATGTGACCCCCTGCGTCTATAAGTTCCATTCACGCACCAGGAGAGCAGCCCAGCACAGAGAGAGGCTTAGAAAGCTCCACTATAGACAGAGAGGACTGGAGAGGATATGCACAGAGTGAAGCAGGAAAGCAGTCAGCGGGCAGTGCAGCAAAGAGACACACGTGGTTCTGGGGTTCCGCTCCTGCTTCCATGGAGCCTCGGCTGCTTTCCTTCCTCACGCCTGTTCTTGGTTCTCTGAAATCCCTCAGAGTCGCCATTTTGAGGGATGCTAATGTGATGGCGCTTTTATTACTCCCTCACACAACTCACTGTGTGAAGGAGCTCTCGAGCTTCCAGGGGTGACCTCCATTCCAAGGCCCCGCCTTCAGGCATACCTTGCAAAATGCTAAATGTTTTACATTAAATTCAGTAAATGATAGGAACGAAATTAAAACTAGGAGAAGACAAAGAGAGAGAGAGAGAAAGAGAGAGAGAGAGAGAGAGAGAGGAAGAAGAAGAAGAAGAAGAAGAAGAAGAAGAAGAAGAAGAAGAAGAAGAAGAAGAAGAAGGAAAGGAAAAGGAAAAGGAAAAGGAAAAGGGAAAGGGAAAAGGAAAAGGAAAAGGAAAAAAAGAGAAAGAAACCATAGGGTCTCAGTTACATTTTTCTTTTCCCTATTGTGGTTCGTTGTTTGTCAACTTAACACAGAAAAGTTATCTGGGAAGAGGAACCTCAATGGAGAAAAAAAAAAAAAAAAAAAGAATGCCTCCATCGAATCTCCTATGAGCCAGTCTTTAGGGCATTTTCTTGATCAGTTTGATAGGAGAGGGCCCAGCCCGCAGGAGGCAGTGCCAACCCTAGGCAGGCAAACCTGGGTTCTATAAGAAAGCAAGCTGAGGCTGGTGAGATGGCTCAGTGGGTAAGAGCACCCGACTGCTCTTCCGAAGGTCTGAAGTTCAAATCCCAGCAACCACATGGTGGCTCACAACCATCTGTAACAAGATCTGACGCCCTCTTCTGGAGTGTCTGAAGACAGCTACAGTGTACTTACATATAATAAATAAATAAATCTTTAAAAAAAAAAAAAAGAAAAGAAAGAAAGCTGAGCAAGTCATGGGAAACAAGCCAGCTAGCAGCATCCCTCCATGGCCTCTGCATCAGCTCCTGCCTCCAGGGTCCAGCAGTGACGGACTTTGATTAAAACATATAAACCAAAGAGATCCTTTCGTCATAGGCAGGTGACTAGAGACACTGTATTTGACCGCGGTGTTTGTCACAGTAATAGAAGGTGGACCAGGACGCCCACTGTGTGCCTTTGCTGCAGTCTTTATCTTCTTTAACTTTCTTTTTCCTCCTTTTTTTCTTGGCTTTGGAAAGCATAGAGTGTCCTCAGAAAAAGAACAGCCATAAAACGGTCTTGCAGCGCGAGTTGATGTTCTCCAAACCCTGGGCTGCTATATTTTTGTTTCCTATGAGAGAGGAGCCCTCTGCAACTATTGACTAAAGAGAAACCGTGCCTTGGTTGAGAGTTTGTCACCTTGTAGAGATAAAGGAATGAACCAGGTCCTCCATGAGCCCAGCCCAGTTGAGAGAGTGAAAGCAAACAAATGGGGGTCACAGCTCTAAATCTTAAGAAACGTGTCTCTTGTACTATTCAACGAGTTTCACAGTCTGGTGGTCTGGCTGTAACCCAGACCTTTGTTTGGAAGATCTCACGGGTCTGTGTACGCAACGTTATCACTATACCACGTGACCGGACCGCCTTCCCCAATGTTACAAAGTGTAAAAAGGCCAGCGGTGAAATCGATCTGAGATTCCAGCCCGAGAAGAGGAGGAAGAGGCAGCTTTGAAAAGCTTATGCTGTGCTCCAACAGAAAGAAAAATCTGGATGAAAGCGCAGACCACAAGCGGCAGCGTGGCCCAGCTTTCTCACATGTATCGTATTTGATTCCCTCGCTTGGTTTTTAATTCCTGCACGTATACACCTCTTTCCGTTGAAAAGATTCTTTCCTGCCTGATGTTAAAGGAAGGTGGGGGAGACCTTGGTGAGTGGGTGTTGCCTCAAGGATGCTTGAGGAAGCCTTGGAAAGTTTTAGTTATGAGAGGCAGGCTTTTAAAGGCTGAAAGTACCACTTATTAAACTCACCCTCTCCATCCCCCCCGCCCCTCCCCCCTGCCCCCTCCCCCCCCCCTCCCCACGCGCACTCGGCCCTGCAACCGGATCCTGTGGTTTCTGCTAGGAAATTCCATCCCATCTTCTGAGAGGCATTATCTTCTTTAAATGAGTAAAGCGAAACAAGAAAAAAAAATCCTTTCTCAGGTACTCCCTTTAATCCTTAACCTACTTAGCCTTGTGTCTTTCAAGTATCAAAGGGAATTAGTGCTGAGGTATGTGAACATGGGTCTGTTGAAAAAGTTACTCTGTATATAAGGAAGGTATTAGCTACAGGCTGAAGTCTTTTTCCTGATGCCAAATGTGTGTGTTAGTTCCCCTAAACAGAATGGAGCCAGAGGCCAGACAGCTTCTTAGTTTAGGGTCCTCAGTGAGATTGTCCCAAAGATACATCCAAATATGCTGCTTAGGACATTACAAAGTGTCAATCAAGCTTTGACATTTCTTAACTTTTGAAATATTTTTCTAAGTAATTTTCAAACTTGGTTGTTTGTTTGTTTGTTTTAATATTACCCTTTCTTTCTGGAAAAGACATGACTGGGTAGCAGCCTGTGTCTAGTATAACCCTTGCCTTCTCTCATCCAGAAAAGTTCAGAGTTAGCATCACATTGCTGGATCAGAAACTAGAGGCCTTCAGTCACTGGTGATAAGACTCTATCCATCACTTATTGGCTCAGCCAACCTTTAGGTCTTTGTTTAAATGTCACTTTTGTAGAAACACAAGATTCTCAACAGGTTTGTGTTATCATATTGTAATAGGTTGACTATGCTTGTCTTTCGCCTCCTACTACCCCCTCCTTCAAATGATCAGACCCCACAGTTTCTCTCCAATGGAGAAAATATTCATCTTCATTAGTCAACACACACTTGTGTAGTCGGTACTTAACACATATCTATTGGTGGGATGCATGCAGTCAGGAGGGACAGACACTTGAATGCCGATGCTCAGCCCACTTGCTTCTTTTCTTTTCTTCTTTAAGATTTATTTATTTTATATGTGTGAGTACATTGGTGCTGTCTTCAGACACACCAGAAGAGGGTATCAGATCTCATTAAAGATGGTTGTGAGCCACCATGTGGTTGCTGGGAATTGAACTCAGGACCTCCGGAAGAGCAGTCAGTGCTCTTAACCACTGAGCCATCTCTCCAGCCCTTTTCTTTTCTTTTTATTAAGTCTGGGAACAAGCCTATCGGATGGTACCACCCACATTCAAAGTGAATCTTCGCCCCTTTGTCTACTATTCACAGGGAACACCCTTACAGACATTCCCAATGGCGTGTCTCCTAGGTGATGCTAAACCCAAGTAAGCTGACAATGAACGTTAACCATCACAACTTAATTTAGTCAGATGTGGTGGCACACACCTTTAATCCCAGCACTCGGAGGTCAGAGGCATACCAATCTCTGTGAGTTCAAGGGATGACCTGGTCTAGGTAGCAAGTTCCAGGACATCAAGAGTTACATAAAGAGACTCTGTCTCAAACATTAACAACAACAAAAATAAATTTAAAAAAATTTAAAAATAATTTAGAAAGATGGATGTTGTGTGGCACTCTTCCTAAGAAATACATGAACAAATCCCTACTCACTTCACATAGGGAACCAACAACAGAACAAAGTGCCACCAAAGGTCAACTTGGTGAACCATGAGGTTTATAGGGGTTACATACAGGAGTATGGGTAGGAGATATTTACAGGAGCAGAAATTACTCAAAGACAGCTGCTTCACCAAAGCCTGCTCCAGCATGGGTGATAGATAGCTCATGAAAGGAGGAAACCAGGAGTGAACTTCATAGCCTGCAGCTCAACTTGTTAGTGAGAGTCTCTTCTAGGAAGCTGGCCTCTGCTTCTTCTGGACAGTCAGCTTGTCTGATGGTGTCTCTCAGGAATGCTTACTGCTTACAGCTGCTTGGGAAGGGTGCGGAATCTGCTCAGTTTCAGGGAATTCCTGAAGCTACTTAGTTGGTTTCTTCCTGAGCTTAATGAGCTTCCCTGAACGGATGAAACACTTCTCCCTGACTTTGAACACCCCATTTCACCTCCTTAATGACATTCTATCTCAGTGACTCTCAACCTTCCTAATGCTGTGACCCATTACCACAGTTCCTCATGTTGTGGTAACCCCCAACCATAAAATTATTTTCATTGCTACTTTATTACTGTAGTTTTGCTGCTGTTACAAATTGTAATATAAATATCTGTTTTCCCACGGTTTTAGGCAACCCTGTGAAAGGGTCATTCAATCTCCCAAATGGATCATGATCTACAGGTTAGGAATTGCTGTCCTATCTTAACATAGTCTGTTTTTCTCACTTCCCCTTTAAGATGTTTTGTTTTAAGAAGTCTTTAAATTATAAGAAGGTTTTCATCTCAGAGGAAACTGCTACCCAGCAATGGACACCACAGGTTACTATCAGGGTTTGGTCCAGAGGACATAGGTACTCCTACTGTAGACCTAACAGGATCAAAGCTATAGGAAAATGGACAATGAGATACAGGACAATAGAAGGGTCTCAGGTTTGATTGACAGGTTTGGTGGGAAGCCAAGCACACTTAAGAAGATGTAGCAGTATCATTGAATGAGTCTCTAGAGCCTACACAAGACAGTGTGGGCCATGCATCTGTGAAAGAAACAGAAATGACTCAGACATACATGGCCTTATGGTCTCTCCATAAGAATGCCCTGCTCCTGTTGGAAGATGAATCCTGGCTTCTTCTGTTGTGCCAGAGAAATGTTAGTGATCCCCAAAAAACAGACAGGAGCTGATCTGATGCAACTCACGGCAGGGTATTTATTATATTCCAGCTAGCTCAGTGCCCACCTCCCCAATGCACCACCATCATCCAGGACGGTTTTGGTGATGGGGGAGCCCCAATGTCTATTGGGGCAAGACTTTGTAGTAAGCAGCAAGCAGGAAGTACATGTGCAAGCATCTCATTGGAGAGCTACTGTGCCCTTTAACATAATTGGCTGGTACAGGAAGTCATATCATAAACTTAACTTCTGTTTCCCTCTGCACTGGTGGTCATTAGGCAAGGGGTGGACTTGTAACCTGGAGTGTAGATTTGTTGAGAGAATAACCTGGAAACGCTGGTCTTGCTGGGGAATAGCCTCGAGACTGGAGCTAGGCTCAGGTTTTGTTGGGGGACAACTTGGAAACTAATGGTAGATACCAACCTGCTAGTTTACCTGAGTTTAAACTCAGGCCAGGTTCTCTAAAATAAAATCTGAACTTAAAAGATTTGGCATCTCACTTCCTCACAGATGAAGTTTTCTGAAAACGTGTGGTAAAGAAATATTTTCTTTCAAAGAAGGAAAAGGGATGAAGTGGCCACCCGGGAGGTGGCGAGGTCTGGTGCTAAAGGAAATAAAGGGTAGCGGGGCAGCCCTGACTCTTGCGCGCGCTCGACTCGACCAACAAGAACGACGCTGCAACAGGATCCTTCTGCACACGTTTATTGGGAGAGCTTGATTGCAGAGGCGAAAAGACTTTTTGCCCAGAGCTGGTGCTGCTTTTATAGGCCTAGGAGAGGCGTGTCTCATACCCTGATTGGTTATGCACTAAGCCTCATTTGCATGTTCCTCATCTGATTGGCTACTCTCTCTCAGTACCTCACTGAGCCTCATTATCATACCTCATTTGCATGTCTCACATCCGATTGGTTATACTCTCAGTACCTTACAGAACCTCATTATCATGCCTGGGCCAGGCAGTGTTTTTGCAAAAAACTTTACTGCATATGTACACATTGGTTGTTTGTTCAATCTTATGCATGGTGGCCAGCAGTAGTCAGTGCCACTCAGCAACGGCACATGTGGCTTCCCACATCTCCCCCTGTTTGTGTTTTAATAAAATGAGGCTGGACTAGGCCTGTGCAATTATGCCCATCCGCCGTGGCTCCTGTTTTAGGTTGTTCCTCTAATGTCACAGCCTTACCCGTCATAGGGTAACCCTATCGCCACCGGGCCCCATGTCTTAGGTTGGACTGTGCAAGAGGAAAGTTGCCCGTCTCTGGATACCGCAGTGCTGTGTGACAATAACTGCTAAATGACCTAGGGCGAACTCTGCAAAAGAGGCCAGCCAAAAATTGAATTAGTGGGGAAATCATGATCACCCTATTGATGAGCAAGGGCTGATCAATGATCGTTGAGTCTCTCTCATCTAATCTCATGCTGACTAATTCTTGAGCATAGATAACCAAATTTCAGGGGAGGAGCCGTTTTCAATAGCTAAAAGTGCCTGAGTTATAATCACCTTGTCACGTTTTTGTTGGGTTCTGAATTTGCATACCAACCAGAGCATGAACGCCAGTCCACAGCATATGGCAGCACCAAACAAAATCCCTCCCACCCATTCCTTAAAGTAAGAAAAAGCAGAGGTAAACCAAGAGGTAAAGTCTCCGAGGGTCCCATTAAGGTTCAGGATCTGCATCTGCAGTCTCGTCTGCAACCTCTCCAGCTCCTGCGACCAGTTCCCTTTCAGGTAATTTGATAGGTCTGTACTTTTAATAAAAGAATTATTAATATACTTATTGGGAGTAATGCACACATGCGATGTGGATGCCACACAACTCATTTGTATGACATCCATCATCCGTTCCATATTATGTTGTAAAATATCCACTCTCTGATTCACTAGCATTAACCCTGAGGCGATATGAGAATCCACCTTTTGCAGGGTAAGCAATGCTTCAGAGGATTTTTCTGCTATCTGACTTATGGTGTCAGCAGTATTAACTTGATGGGCCATAGCAGTTCCTGCGGTAACTGCTGATGCCGCGGACATCACAATGGCTGTAATAATGGCAGCTGTGATTCCAAAACCTCTCTTTTGCCGAATAAGACTTGTTATTGGGAACTTCTCTGGATCTGCCTCAACAGGCACAGGGACAAAGATTGGTAGATGAACCACTAAGGCTAAGAATTTGGTTCCATTCCAGCATTGCGTCAAAAAACAAGTAACATTTGTACAATCTAACCATTCTGTATTATTTTGAAATTCAGCCAATATAAAGAAAAATGGAGGATTGACACAAACTTCTACTGGAGAAGTAGTCATATTTCTGATAATTCTATTAGTTGTCACATTATCTAAATGAGTAGAGGTATTGGAAAGAGTGGCAGAAACATTCAATATCTCATGAAAGGTTCCAGTCAGCAATGCAAAGGCTGACAGACTGATACTAGCACCTGCCTCATTGCTTAAAATCCATTGGTAATATGGCCAAATATTTTCTTTCCCTGTAGCATCTCCTTTATCGTTCATTATAGCAAAATCTAGTGGGGGTGACAAAACAAAACCCTTTGCTATTTCTTTTCGAGGAAAAATTTTTGATTGACAAGGTGAAAAAACTATAGGAAATGCGAGGTCCGGATGACACCAAGGCATGCTGCGTATAGCAGTAGCATTGCCAACAGGCCATCGTGATCTTTTGGGAATGGTCACCTTTCCCTTTATCATAATAGTGGTGATGTTTATAGGTGAAGTTATATTATTTTCAACATCACCTGAGCCTGATTGCGCTCCTTGAGCAACTTGCGTTAAAGCATTAAACAACACTCCAGAGCTCACCTTATTTTGGCTAATGGGATCTGCCCAATTAGAGATAATCTTTTTCTTTAAAAATATACAGGGTGTAAAAGGTTTATCCACATTATGCACAAAGCATAGTGTATAATTCAAATGAAAACTAGTACTATTATTCACCCGTGGCTCTTGAGGAGTTTGTCGTGGACAAGGCGCATCCAAATAACATTCTGTTGCAAAAAATAAAGGCAAGGTAGAAGAATTGGAATGTACCGGTAAAGGTACTGGCCATGATCTTACTATGGCCCACAAAGGTATACTTATCCCTGTCTCAATCATCAGGAGCAGGAGAATCATCTTGGGGTTCATCTTGCTCTTTCACGGTCCTTGTCAGTCGCGTCGGGACCCAAAGTGGATTTTCTTCACCCTGTGGGAAAATACAAATAGCTCCCCGGGATCTGATTAAAATAGGATCTGGGCCATACCATTTATTATCAAGGACATTTTTCCATTTGACCATTTCATTGGGCGATTGAGGCCATTGTCCGTGCCTTTCAGCTGGTGATCTTCCAGCATCATCCAATTTTAAAAAATTAAGAGTAAATATTGTAAGGGATAGAGCCATCTTTGGCGTCATAGCCTCTATTCCCCCTTTCTGTTTTTGCAAATATTGTTTCAGAGTGCGATGGGCTCTCTCAATTATGCCTTGGCCCTGTGGATTATAGGGCAATCCAGTAATATGTTTTACTTGCATTTGTTTGCAAAATTGGCTAAATTTAGAAGAAGTATATGCAGGACCATTATCTGTCTTTAACACTAGGGGCTTGCCCCATGCAGCCCAAGCCTCTAAGCAGTGAGATATGACATGAACTGCTTTTTCCCCTGTCAAGGGAGAGGCATGTAGGACACCAGAACTGGTATCGATGGATACATGTACATATTGTAATTTCCCAAAAGATGGGATATGCGTTACGTCCATTTGCCAAACATCTAGGGGTCGCAATCCGCGAGGATTAACACCCACGGAAGGTGCATTAACAAATTCTACACATTTACCACACTGTAGGACAATATTTCGGGCTTCTTTTTGTGTGAGCTTAAACTTTTGTCGTAATGTAGAAGCAGGGACATGATAAAGTTGATGAAAATTTTTTGCACTTTCTATAGAACTTTGTGATAGGAAAACCATGTCTCTGGTGGCTGAGTCAGCAATTGCATTTCCCTTAACCATAGGTCCAGGTAATGATGTATGTGCTCTAATATGTTGAATATAAAAGGGATGCTCAAGCATCAAAATACAATTTTGTATTTTCATCAAAATTTCAGATACAGGACTGGACTGTTTAAAATTTCCGGCAGTCTCTAATGCTAGAACCGCATTAACTACATAAACAGAATCAGAGACAATATTTATGGGCATAGGAAATCTTTTAAAGACTTCTAAAACCACCAAACATTCTACCAATTGAGGGGCTCCTGGTGTAAATTGCAACCTTACAGCCTTTTCATTGATTACATAACTTCCAACTCCTGTTTTGGATCCATCTGTATAAATATCAATGGCTCCCTTTATAGGGGTATTAGCCGTTACCTTTGGAAATATTACTGGATGCAATAACATAAAATGTAATAACGGATGTTTAGGATAATGATTATCAATTAAACCAGAATAACTGCATCTAAGAATGGCCCATTCATCTATAGCAGCACACAATATTTGCATTTGTGCGACAGCATAAGGGACAATTATGCTATCAGGCATTTTTCCAAAGTGAGTGATTGAAGTTTTTATCCCTTTGTGGGCCATATTTGCTACCATGGTGGGATAATGCTCTATAGTTTTATTAGGGGATATATGTGGATGTATCCATACTAAAGGACCATTTTGCCATAACACAGCAGTTGGCAGATTGATGGTGCGTAATATGCATAGGCACAAAGGTTCTTGCTCATTTATACGAGTTAACTGTGCTGTTTGGATCGCCTTTTCCACTTTCCTAAGAACATCAGAAGCCTCAGGTGTTAATTGTCTCAATGAGGTAATATGTGAGTCTCCTTCTAAAATTTGAAATAAAGGTTTTAATTCCGATTTAGGGATCCTTAAATAAGGTCTAATCCAATTTATATCTCCTAATAATTTTTGAAAATCATTTAGTGTCTTTAGATGGTCTTTTCTAATACTAATCTTTTGTGGGGTGACACATTGTAAAGTAATAGTGGCTCCTAGAAAATGACTAACATTAGACTGCTGTACCTTTTCTGGTGCAATACTCAAACCATTATTTTTTAAAGTTTCATTAAGCAAGCCATAAGCTTGCTGTATACTTTCTTCTTCAGGTCCACAGATTACAATGTCATCCATATAGTGACAAATTTTTAAGGAGGGGAAACCATCCCTAACTGGTTGTAAAGCTTTTCCTACATATAACTGACATATGGTAGGGCTATTTGCCATTCCTTGGGGTAATACCCGCCATTGGTACCTTTTATCAGGTTCCATATGATTAATAGAAGGCAAGGTGAATGCAAATCTAGGTTTATCTTTCTTATTTAATGGAATTGAAAAGAAACAATCCTTAATATCTACTACTATAATTCTCCAATCCTTAGGTAGAGCTGAGAGTAGGGGGAGCCCTCTTTGTACAGGACCCATAACTTGCATTTGTGCATTAATGGCTCTTAGGTCATGTAACAATCTCCATTTACCTGACTTTTTCTTTACAACAAAAATGGGGGTATTCCAGGGTGATTGAGTGGGTTCCACATGTCCCAGGTCTAATTGTTCTTGTACTAATCCTTTAGCTGCTTTTAACTTCTCAGAGGGTAAAGGCCATTGAGGCACCTACACCATGTCCTCCGTATGCTACGGGATGGGCACAGGCTCTTCAGTGGCCCCTAGAAAAAACCCAGCCCTTTCTTGTCTGCCTTTACAGTGGCTTTAACTGGTGAAATTCTACCTTGCAAAATTTTTCCAAGACCTAGTCCAGGTATATATCCCATTCCTTTCATCATTTCCTTGCTTTTCTGAGAGTAATCATTAGTCAATATAAAGTTCATAGCTGATAACACATCTCTCCCCCACAAGTTTACAGGTAAAGGGAGTACATAAGGTTGAAAAAGCCCTGTCCTTCCTTCTTTATCTTTCCATTGTAAGGATTTTGCACTTATAGTTGGGGTAGCTTCATATCCTAATCCTTGTAAGCTATGTGACGATTGATTAACAGGCCAAGAAGCAGGCCACCACTTACTAGATATAATGCTTTTATCTGCTCCTGTATCCATTATACCTTGAAAGGTTTTTCCTTCTATTTGTAAAGATATGTACTTTATTTTCAAAAATACTCTTTCTACCCTTTGTACACTGCTTTTGCATATTACCTGTTTTCTTATGTTGTTTAGAATAACTCCAACCTTGGGTTTCCAATTTTTAAGCTAACTTTCTGTTATAAGCAAAAGGCTGCCTGCCCCTTTAAAAGCTCCATTTTCAATCAGCCCTCAGCAGGGCTTTTTCAGCTGTACTTGACTCCCAGCCACTGTTCAGCTAACTTGTCAATTTTTGCTGTGCAGACTGAGACTGCTTTTTTATTTTTCAACATGAGACACAGAACAACAATCATTCAATCATCCAAGCAAAAACAAACACGAGTTGACAGACATATAGACAATTTGGTGCACCAAAAAACAGAAAATAGAACACAGATATCCTATTCGAAGCTAAAAATATTTCCATAGGAGCCAGAGAGGAAGCAGGACGTCTCCCGTTTTCTGTCTGTCCCTAGGAGGGCTCTGAAATAGCTTATTTTCATTTTTTTTTTTCTTCTAGGAATTCTGCACAGTGGCTGCTTCTAATAGTTACTCCTCTTTCCCTGAGAGCTATCTTTAAGCCTTTGATGAAGGCTGCCTCTTTAGTCAAAGTCCTCGAGAGGAGGGTAAATTGACTTAATTTTTTGTTCTTCATTTTTTATATTATCCTTTATATCTTTATATTATCCTTTGTATCTTTACATTTTAGCTTCCTTTCTTTTTCTCTTTTTATATTTCTTAAGTTACTTATTTTTCTGCGCGCGTCTTCTTTTTCCTTTCTGTTTCTGATATGCCTTCCTGGTACTCCTACAAAGTCGCTGCCCTTCCTTAACAGCTGGTCCCACACAAACCCAGCAACAATTACCAGACCCACTGCGTAAGAAAGCATACCTCTCAGAGACTTACCTTAATTTCTTTATACTTACTGGTACCACCGTTCCTCAGCTGAAGAGTTCTGAATCCACGCAGTTGAATCCTTCTCAGCAGTCTGTTTTGCAGGAACCTTTATTAACACCGCTCCCCAGCTGAAGAGTTCTGAATCCACGCTGGATCCTTCTCAGCAGTCTGTTTTACGGGAACCTTTATTAACCGCTCCTTCCCCGCGATGCAGTTCTGAATCCTCCCTGTAGTAGGGGGTCTTCGCTCGTGCCTGAAGATGTTTCTTGTCCCGGGTTTTCGGCACCACTTCTTGCGCGCGCTCGACTCGACCAGCAAGAACGACGCTGCAACAGGATCCTTCTGCACACGTTTATTGGGAGAGCTTGATTGCAGAGGCGAAAAGACTTTTTGCCCAGAGCTGGTGCTGCTTTTATAGGCCTAGGAGAGTCGTGTCTCATACCCTGATTGGTTATGCACTAAGCCTCATTTGCATGTTCCTCATCTGATTGGCTACTCTCTCTCAGTACCTCACTGAGCCTCATTATCATACCTCATTTGCATGTCTCACATCCGATTGGTTATACTCTCAGTACCTTACAGAACCTCATTATCATGCCTGGGCCAGGCAGTGTTTTTGCAAAAAACTTTACTGCATATGTACACATTGGTTGTTTGTCCAATCTTATGCATGGTGGCCAGCAGTAGTCAGTGCCACTCAGCAACGGCACATGTGGCTTCCCACACCTGACCTTTACAGTATCAAATCCTGGGGCAGTTCAGGCACAAGCAGACACAAGGGGAAGAGCACCAGGTGGAGGGGTGATGATGACTTTGAGTTTGGACCTTGGAAGATGAGGGTCTGAGATTTAGTGAGTGTATCCTAACCTCTGAAGCTGGGGGGGAGGGGGCAGCCCTGCATAAGACGTTATCACTACAAAGTGGTCCAGGGAGAGAGATGGAATATTTCTCATAGAGGCAATGGTGACCAGGCCAGAAGGGCAGTTGCTTAAAGCCAACCTATGTGATATGCATTGACCTTGTTAGAGTCGGGAGGGGGAAGTGTTCTGCGACGGGTCCTGATACCTTAGCACAGTTGATACCATGTTAGAGGCATCATTCAGACCTTAGGCCCAGCACACTGGCCCCAGCTCCTGTCCAAACAGGAACAAATACCTAATCCATCAAAGACCTAGTCTGTAGTTGCAAGATCCAGGAAAGATCCAAAACAAACAAACAAACAAACAAACAAACAAACCTTGCTTTTTTGTTTCTGTGGTTTCCCTTCTTGCTGACTTTCCTTGCTAACTCAAGTGTGTCAACTAGGATATGGTTTCTATACACAAAAGGCAAAGGACGGTGAACTCAAGGCTGCATGATATGGGCAAATTCCCCATGCAGTCACTAGCTGGCAATATAGACTTTCTTTTTTGTTTGTTTTTTCGAGGCAGGGTTTCTCTGGGTAGCCCTGGCTGTCCTGGAACTCACTTTGTAGACCAGGCTGGCCTCGAACTCAGAAATCCGACTGCCTCTGCCTCCCAAGTGCTGGGATTAAAGGCGTGAGCCATCACCACCCTGCCAATATAGACTTTCTAATCAGCTTTAAGAGCATCCATCTGTGTGTATGGTCTCCACTGGAGTTACCTTGCAACAGTACTGGGTCATATGAACCAGTGCTGCTGCTTCTTTGCAGGCCTCTGACACAGCGGTAGAGTAAGCCAGGTCTATGGGAAGGAGCTTAGAATGGGGCAGGAGACCTTAAATATCAGGACTGAGGAACCTGGATTTGAAATGAGAAGTGGGCGTGGAATTTGGTCTCACTTAATAAAGTAGCTAATAAAAGTAAAGTAAGGAAAGACTCACTTTCTTTTGTGGCTTTGTAGGTTTCAGTTCAAGAGCTCTGGCATCTATTGCTTTGGCCTGGAAGTGAGATTGAACATCACGGTGGCATGGGTGTGACAAAAAAGAACTCCTCACCTCAGGGCAGCCAAGTAGCAGAGAGGACTAAAGGAAGATGTGGGGGCCAAGATTTACCCTTTGTCTTAGACAGGGTTTCTATTCCTGCACAAACATCATGACCAAGAAGCAAGTTGGGGAGGAAAGGGTTTATGTGGCTTACACTTCCACATTGCTGTTCATCACCAAAGGAAGTCAGGACTGGAACTCAAGCAGGTCAGAAAGCAGGAGCTGATGCAGAGGCCATGGAGGGATGTTCTTTATCGGCTTGCTTCCCCTGGCTTGCTCAGCCTGCTCTCTTATAGAACCCAAGACTACCAGCCCAGAGATGGTTCCACCCACAAGGGGCCTTTCCCCCTTGATCACTAATTGAGAAAATGCCTGACAGTTGTATCTCATGGAGGCATTTCCTCAACTGAAGCTCCTTTCTCTGTGATAACTCCAGCTGTGTCAAGTTGACACAAAACTAGCCAGTACACCCTTCAAACAAACATCCTCTGGACCCCGTTCCCCCCAGCTAGGTCCTACCTTCTACAGTTCTGCTTCCTGGTAGTCAATTCAAATTCCAATGTATCAGTAAATTAAGGAACTAGTGATGTCATAGCCATTAAGATCTGATTGTCTCCAGAAATACTCCCACAGATGTCCCCAGTGGTGTGTGTGCCTAACCTCCTGTTTATCCCTCAATTCAATCAATTTGACAACGAAAGTCATCCACCTGCATGTCTTCCCTGCATCCTTAGCTCCTACCCAAGAGAAAAAATAATATATTTTTTGCAGGTTATATAAGAGTCCTCTGTGCTCCTCAACCTGGGTTCTTATACCAATGAGGGATGGTAGAAAGGTGGGCTGTATTTGAAATCCTAAACTAATTAATAGAGAAAAAGGATATATTTTCTTGTCAGTGACCAACTGAGAAGACAAAACAAAAAACAAAAACAAACAAAACAAAAAACCCAGGAAAAGGATCCAAAAAGACCTGAACGTCTTCTCTATATGGTGGACTGACAAAATTCCTATTATGTGGTAAGGCAACAGGACTTGTGTCTCAACTCTTCAAAACGTTTTTTCAACTTGTCCGTGGCCCTGCACAGCATCTGCTGGGTCCTGAGACAGCCTCAGACTGAAGGTTGATGGGAATGGCACGAGTGATATAGAAAGCAATTGGCTCTCTCGATGGTGGGCAAGTCAGGGTTCTCCAGGAAACACAATAATAAGGATTCTGGTGAAGAGATAGAAAGACTGAAAGTGCCTTGGACAATTATGGGAACCGGCACTCTGAAGTCCATGCAGCAGGCCAGAGGGATAGAAACCCAGGCAGGGCATAATCCTCTTCCTCCTACTTTTCTCCTTTTATCCTCCTGCTCCTCCTCCTGCTCCTGCTCCTCCTCCTCCTCCTCCTCCTCCTCCTGCTCCTGCTCCTCCTCCTGCTCCTCCTCCTGCTCCTCCTGCTCCTGCTCCTCCTCCTCCTCTTCCTCCTCCTGCTCCTGCTCCTCCTCCTGCTCCTCCTCCTGCTCCTCCTCCTCCTCCTCCTGCTCCTCCTCCTGCTCCTCCTCCTGCTCCTCCTCCTGCTCCTCCTCCTCCTCTTCCTCCTCCTCCTAGAAATCATCTTTTCTCTTAAGGCTTTCAGCTAAACACATGAGCTCCACTCACTGTGGAGACTCACCAGCCTGGCTTAACCCTGACACATGTACAAAGTACCTTGTAACAGCATCCAGACTAGCGTTTGACAGTATGACTAGGTCCCGTAGCTTAGCTAAATGACACATAAAAACCAGTATCACAACATTCATCATGGTGGTTCACATTCATAATTTCTGTTCCGGGAACATATCAATATGAGGATTGTGGGTTAGAGGCTAGCCCTGTAGACACCTGTCTCAAAACAAACAAACAAACAAACAAAACCACCTCATTGAGTCATAAAATTCGTGGAAGCATCCCCTCCAGCGGCTGTTGGTTTCTTTCCTGAATCCAGAAAAATTATATATTATCCCACATGCACGGGGGTGGGGTAGGGGAGTGGCATACACTTCCTCCCATTTCCACCAGCCACGCCCACCCAGTGGCAGCCATTGGGGAACACAGTTTCTACCCAGGAGGAGTGGGAGGTAAGTCTGTGATCATCATCTGTCTCAGGGAGGCAGAGTCAATGTTTCTGCCTTCAGGGACTCTCTGGGGAATGTTTTGTTAATCAAGATAAGGCATCTACCATAGGCAGATGTGACCGAAAGACTGAGCTCCGGCTCAGCACAGAGACCCCACCATGCCTGCGGAACACACAGGTAAAGATGTCGGAAGGCAGCCAGACATGAAGGTCTGCCTGGTCCGGGAGACACAAGGTCATTGGAGACAAAAACTTGGAGACTCTTTAGTGAATCAAAGAACAGTGGAGGAACGGGGGTGAAGTGTTAAAGGAACTAGCGGGGGACACGGAGTTGGTGAAGGAGCAGGGGTTGTGTGTTTTTACTTTTGTAGTACAGGCTCACCCATGTAGCCCAGGCTGGCTCTGAATGGGCAGTGATTTTCCTGTCTCAGCCCTAGGTGCTAGAACTGCAGGCACGTGCTACCCACTCCTCAAGGTGAAAGGCTTTTAGGCTGAGCATTGGCTAAGGAGACCAGGAAAAACCTGAGCATGGCGGCTCACTCCTTTAATCCCAACACTCCAGAGGCAGAGGCAGGCACACATCTGTGAGTTTGAGGCCAACTTGGTCCATTTAGTAAGTTCTAGGACAGCCAGGACTCCACAGTGAGATTCAAAATCCAAAGCAAAACAAAAAATAGTTAAGGAAGAAGAACTTCTTTTAAAAGAAAGGAAGGAAGGGAGGGAGGGAGGAAGAAGGAAGGAAGGAAGGAAGGAAGGAAGGAAGGAAGGAAGGGAGGGAGGAAGGAGGGAAGGGAGAAAGGAGGGAAGGGAGGAAGGAAGGAGGGAAGGGAGGAAGGAAGGAGAGAAGGGAGGAAGGAGGGAGGGAAGGGAGGAAGGAGGGAAAGGAGGAAGGAGGGAAGGAAGAGAGAGATAGAGGGGTCAGGAGTCAAATGGTCCAGAAACCCAAAGAGAATTCCTGAGATCTCATTGTCCTTAGAGAGTAGTCTCTGTTTTCTACATTTAAAAGCCCTATCTGAGTTCTCCTCTGGGGAAGATCTGATAGAGCGGTTTACACTAAGATTGTATCTGAGTTCGTGGCACTGGGCTGAGAACAAGCAGTTTTCTTCCCTTTTTTGCCCAAGATATGAAAGAAAATGAAGAACAGAGTGTGGTGCTCTGTGTCAGAAGGAGGGAGGGCAAAGGTGTAGGGGCAGGAGACAGAGGTGGAACCCTTGTCTGTGGTAGCAGGAAGTCAGTAGCCAATGTTCCAAGCTGACTAGTCAAGAGATACTGATAAGAGACATGAAAGTAACCATCTAATCCCGGTATGAACTGCCCCCACCCACAACTGCTTAATAACAACAAATGCAATAATAAAAATGCCAAAATAACTCATTCAACTGTGTGTCCCCGTGCTGGGATTAAGGGGGTGCCCCGCCATTCCCAGCTTTTCATGTTTCATCAAGTCTTTTCATAGCCAAGGAAACCCAAGCTCACGCTGGAGGGTCACCGGTTTGAGTCCAGAACTACAGAGTGAGTTCAGGGCCAACCTAAGCAACTTAATGACACCCTGTCTCAAAGTAAAACGTAAAACCCAAAGTGGAATGGAGATTTAACTCTGCGATGAGAAAGCTTGCCTATCTTGTATAAAGGCCTCCTATATTTCACCCCAATTACTGCCAACAAAACAAACAAAAAGCCAAGAGCAACACTTCCACCACAACCAGCAGTACAAATGTAGGCGTGCTGCTGTTGTGAGCATGCGTGGAGCTGGGGCGGGTGGGTGGGAGGGAGGGCTGTATATTATGGATAGGTTCTCCTTGTACATGCTCCATCACTGAGCCCGGCTTCTCTGGTGTTGCTCTGATACTCCACGTCTGCTGGGTGCGTTACCAGGAGAGAGCAGGATGGAGTCCCTTCATCCCTCTGTGTGGAAACAGCGCCGCCGCCGTTTATGCTCCAAGGTCACACAAAAACTCCTGGAAGCCTGAATCCTGAAGTCTGAACTGCGCATTGGCCGGCCTGTCTCTTTGACCACGGCTGTCTGAATCAGTACAGCGTTCCCGGCTCGCCTTGCAGAATCAGGGCTAGGGTGAACAGGGACGCAGCGTGAACAGTCATGCGTGAAAGCAGCTTACAGCTCAAACAGAAAAGGAGCTGAGGAGGAGGCAGAGACGGAGTATCCGGAGTTAATGACCTCTTTCAGAAGGAACCTGATCCCAAATGTGACTTAATCCCAATAATCAGCTTCTTACCTTTGCCATGGGAATATTGTTGGTTTCTCTTCGGGCCATTCGGGGCGTCTGCAGACATTGTCTGAGCATTTACAACATGTCAGCCATTCCCTAGGCCAGCGGTTTCTCAGTCTTCCCTAGTGCTGTGGCCCTTAATACAGTTCTTCATGTTGTGATGGCCTCCAACTGTAAGATTATTGTTGTGGTCACTTCATAATCGTATTGTTACTACTGTTCTAAATTGTAATGTAAGTATCTGGTGTGTAGGCTAACTGATATGTGACCCCTGTGGAAGGGTCGCTCGACTCCCACTAAGGAGTCACAGCCCACAGTTTGAGCACTGCTGCTCCAGGCCTTGGGGTGGAAGAGGAAAAGTAAGAAAGTCTGGAAAATGGATACAGTCACAAGGATAAAGGTCAGGTGTGGACCATTAAAGAAGTAACCAGGACACTGGTTGTGGTAGCACACAGCTTTAGTAGCACACACACTGGGGAGGCAGAGGCAGATGGATTTTAGTGAGTTCAAGGCTAGCTTGGTCTACAGTGCAAGTTCCAAAAGGGCTACACAGAGAAACCCTGTCTTAAAAAAAAAAAATAAAAAATAAAATAACTTGGAACAAGAGACCGGTCAATGAAAGCAACTACATTGGAGATCTGGACAAGTTATGTAATTTGCTGAGCGCAATGAAAACTGAAAGGGACTCTTATTGAGCAGCTACTAAGAATTTTGAGATGGATCTGGAGAGATAGCTTAGTGGTTAAGAGTACTAACTGCTCTTCCAGAGGTCGTGAGTTCAATTCCCAGCAACCACATGGTGACTCATAGCCATCTGTAATGGGATCTGACGCCCTCTTCTGGTGTGTCTGAAGACAGTGACAGCATACTCACATATATACAATAAATAAATAAACCTTTTTAAAAAATTAATAATTTCTTACCAGTTGGGACATCTTCTGGATATATGCTCAGGAGAGGTATTGCTGGATCCTCCGGTAGTACTATGTCCAATTTTCTGAGGAACCGCCAGACTGATTTCCAGAGTGGTTGTACAAGCCTGCAATCCCACCAACAATGGAGGAGTGTTCCTCTTTCTCCACATCCACGCCAGCATCTGCTGTCACCTGAATTTTTGATCTTAGCCATTCTGACTGGTGTGAGGTGGAATCTCAGGGTTGTTCTGATTTGCATTTCCCTGATGATTAAGGATGTTGAACCAGCCAGAAGCTGGAAAGAACCCAGATGCCCCTCAACAGAGGAATGGATACAGAAAATGTGGTTCATTTACACAATGGAGTACTACTCAGCTATTAAAAAGAATGAATTTATGAAATTCCTAGGCAAATGGATGGACCTGGAGGGCATCATCCTGAGTGAGGTAACACAATCACAAAGGAACTCACACAATATGTACTCACTGATAAGTGGATATTAGCCCAAAACTTAGGATACCCAAGATATAAGATACAAATTGCTAAACGCATGAAACTCAAGAAGAACAAAGACCAAAGTGTGGACACTGTGCCCCTTCTTAGAACTGGGAACAAAACACCCATGGAAGGAGTTACAGAGACAAAGTTTGGAGCTGTGACAAAAGGATGGACCATCTAGAGACTGCCATATCTAGGGATCCATCCCATAATCAGCTTCCAAACACTGACACCATTGCATACACTAGCAAGATTTTGCTAAAAGGACCCAGATATAGCTGTCTCTTGTGAGACTATGCCGGGGCCTAGCAAACACAGAAGTGGATGCTCACAGTCAGCTATTGGATGGATCACAGGGCCCCCAATGGAGGAGCTAGAGAAAGTACCCAAGGAGCTAAAGGGATCTGCAACCCTATAGGTGGAACAACATTATGAACTAACCAGTACCCCAGAGCTCTTGACTCTAGCTGCATATGTATCAAAAGATGGCCTAGTCGGCCATCACTGGAAAGAGAGGCCCATTGGACACGCAAACTTTATATACCTCAGTACAGGGGAACACCAGGGCCAACAAAATGGGAATGGGTGGATAGGGAAGTGGGGGGGAGGGTATGGGGGACTTTTGGGATAGCATTGGGAATGTAATTGAGGAAAATACGTAATAAAAAATAATAAAGTATATGAAATACAAAAAAAATAATAATTTCGAGATGATGGTGTCAGTACATTAAAACAAGCCTGGGCCCTTTGAAGTGTAGAGTGCTATGTGTTGCTCATGAAGCTGGCCCTGTTGGAACATCCACTATCCAGACAGATAATAGACCAGCCCTGGGAATACACCTCAGTATTTATGAAAAAAGACACTCAGGTAAATCAGAATAACCTCCTCGCTGTTACTGCACAAGGAGACAAAATTATTATGAGACTGAGCCTCACGGTGACAATACAGAGGGATACTGGTGTGCTCGTGTGTATGCCTGCCCATTAGCACCTACGTCCCTTTGGAGTAACCAAAGGCGTTTCCAAGACGGCTAATTTGAAGTTTGGCTCTAAAGACTGTCATCCAGCTGAGATCTTTCTTTGGTGAGACTCACTGCTCCACGGTGTCTGCAGCCAGGCTCCCTGGGTTCTCCCTGGGTTCCACTTTAGATGCATCCACTGGAAGGAGAAGAAACAGAGTTGAAAAACAGTAATTTATCCTCCCAGCACCTGGTACCCACTGCAGATAAACAGTGCCAGCTGGGTCCTGGAAATGCCCGCCTCGGTCCAGTGGGAAACCAAGAGCGGAAAGTGATGTGGAATATGTGAACAGCTTTAGTAAAAGTGGAAGAGGGCTTAATTAAAGAAGCAATTAGCTTTGTACTCAGGGAGGGACCAATGGAGGGAATACACAAAATGAACGAAAGTGTGCAGCAATAACTTTTAGTTTGCAAGTTTGGAATCTGGTTTACAAGGAGACTCGTCTCAGTATCTCCCACCTCCTGTTCCACCTTACGAGAGGAAATGTTTGACCATCAAGGACATAATTGTATCACAATATAAAGTTGTATATCTTAGTTAGGGTTGTTATTGCTTTAATGAAACACTGTAACTAAAAAGAACATGGGAAGGAAAGGGTTTATTTGGCTTATGCTTCCTCATTACACTCCATCACTGAAGGGAGTCAAGACAGGAATTTAAGCAAGGCAGAAACCTGGAGGCAGGGACCAGGAGGCAGGAACTGATGCATGGGATGCTAATTACTGGTTTGCTCCTCATGACTTTCTCAGACAGATTTCTTATAGAGCCCAGGACACCAGCTCAGGGATGGTACCATGCACAATGAGCAAGGCCCTTCCGCATCCATCACCAATTAATGAAATTCCCTGCAGGCTTGCCTGCAGCCTGATCTTAGGAAAGCATTTTCTCAGTTGAAACTTCCTATTCTCTGATGATTCTAGCTTGTGTCAAAGTGACATAAAACTAGCCAGCACAGGATGGAACTTTTCTTTTAAAGGCCAAGTCTTACTCTGTCGCCCTGGTTATCCTAAAATTCAGTATGTAGACCACGCTAGGCTCAAACTCATAGAGCTTTCCTCTATTTCCTGAGTTATAGGACTAAAGGTGTGTGCTATCAAGCCCAGACCAAGGATGGAACTTGGGTATAACTAACAAAGAGACTAAAAGCACTGACTTGTCAGTGACTGATCTGTTTGCATTTCTACCTACAGGCATATACTTTTCTCTACCTACTTTAATAAAGGTTCAACCTCCTCTCTAGCCCACCATCCACCAGAGGCAGTGGAAAAGAAAGGTTATTAGGACTTGGGGGAAGAAGACCTGTTTAGCAAGAGTTCTTTGGGACGATTCCAATCTTCTTTGTTCTCTGTCCAGTCTACTAGCAAACACCAAACACGAAGCAGCAGCTGCCAACCAGTCCACTTGGCAGACACCACACACGAATCAGCAACATCAGTTCAATCCAGAAGAAACCACGAGGCTCACCTCAAGTCCACGGAAGCAGAAGTGGCAAGAAGCCACAGGAATCTTATGGGAAGCTCTTTGGTGAGTATCTCCCTCTCCAAAGTCACCACAGTGAAGCTCAGCAACACAACGTAAGGCGAACCAATACATGTGGATGTGTGAAGACTATTGAGTGGGGAGCAAAGTGAAGCTCTAGCTTCCACTGTCTGTGGGGTCATCTTTATATTCCTTCTAAACATCACGTATCCTTTCACATGTCTGCTGTAACAAAACATCCTTTCACCTGTTTGCCCCAGCCAAAAACATCATTATAACCTAACTGAGTCCCCAAAGAAACTAGAAATTTCTACTCTACCTACCTCTTCCTGTGTTGCCTTCCCTGGATCCTTCTCTTATCTGTTCAGTTAATGCAGTAAGAGACGTCAGGCGATCCTTTGCTTTGGAGAGACATCTATCTAGATAAGGCCAAATTCTGGATAGCAAAGGCCAGGTCTCCTCCAGTTTTCCTTCAGAAATACTCTTACCTCATTCCCGTTGGTTTGGCCCATTTTGTTACCTAGTACCTGAAATCCAGAAGATCTAACTAATGTCTGTGATGTAGGAGCTCAGTGTAGTAGGAAAGTACCAAGACTGCTCATGTCACAGGTCTCGTGTTAGGAATGCCAAAGGAGGGTCTTGACAAACCTACAAGGCTGACCTCATCTAGTAGGGCTAAAGAGCTTGAGGCCTTGTGACCTTGAATCTGATATTGCTATAGAGTAGTGGTTCTCAACCTTCCTAGTGCTGCGACCCGTTAATATAATTCCTCATGTTGTAGTGACCCCAACCATAAAACTATTCCCGTTGCTACTTCATAACTGTAATTTTGCTACTGTTATGAATTATCATGTAAGCATCTGTGTTTTCTTGTCTGAGGATAGAACCCAGTGTTTTGGGCACCCTAGATCAGATCAGCTTCCTGACCCAAGTGCACCAGAAGCCTCAGTATATCCCCAGCCGTGTTCTCTTTTGCTTTTATTTATTATTTTTAATAGCATGTGAACTGATCTTTTATTGTTATTATTTTTAATTGTGTACATATATGCGTTGGTATGTCCACTGCAGTGCAGATGCCCAGAGAGGTCAGAAACACTGGCTTTCCTGGAGTGGGCAGGCCCTAATTGAGTCTCAACCCATAGATTGAGAATGCTATATAGAATGTCCCTCTTTCCATCTTGTAAATAAAGCAAGCACCATGGTCTTGTATGAAGCTATAAAGCGTCCCTGAATTATACCAGCAACTGGTTCTTTAGTGATGGGGTCCTGGACCAAAAGATAAGAGGAAAGGGAAGTTTGGGATCAGAAGGTCTTGCACACGCCGTGTCTTATGCCAAGCAAGCTTACTAAGAAGCATGGCATCTTATATACGATTTCCAGGAAAGACATGAGGCAGGGTTAGCAGAAGGCTACCATACAATGAAACAGAGTCAGCAGGAAGTTCATCAAGCAATGTTGCACAAAGGGAATGTGAGTATCTCAAGAGTGGTCACAGATTAAACACACAACAGCCTTGGGACTGAAAACCATATCCCCTTAGCTGGGTTCTCAGTGTCAAAAGCCATTGCTCCCTCAAGACTCTGAGTCCAGGCCATTACTGGCTCTACCGAGCATATTCCTGGTTTTAGAAAAGAAACTATGTTCCTTCTCCATACAGCAGGGCCTCAAGGAAATGTTCCCCAGGCTATTTCCAGCTCTGCTACGTAAGATCCTGGTTTTTGGGGGGAGGGGGGAAGTGTCCCTTTTCTATATACATCAGAGCCTCAGGGAAAGTCTTGGACTCTATAGCTTCTTGTAACTCAAACCTGATGGCACTTAGGAGCCCAGTAATGCCGGCAGCATGTAATAATGGCTCTGCTTTAAAGGATATAAGGAAACCGTTTATTCTGAGCTAAAGAGGAGTGAGCATGGGCTGGGAACAGGGGTCCAAGTTACCCGGAATGACCTGCTCCCTCACATACACTCCCACCACGGGAAAAGAAGCATGAACTGTCATAGCCACAGAACAAAAGCTTCATAAACCAACACATGTAGCAGGCATGTTGGCGGGAGCATCCGGCAGGTGTCCTGACACTAAGCAAGGAGATTGTTTCTATAGGATTCAGATACTATCTTGTAACATTCCTAGCTTTGGGGGTTAGCAGAGACCATAGATCTCTGTTAAAGTTAGAAATACTTCCCAAGAGTTTCCCACCCCACCCCCACCCCGCATTCGCAGGATGTTGGGTCAGACACAAAGGTCAAAAGAAAATGGCTGTTAAAAGGAGTGAGATAACCCCAGATTGTTTGACTCTTGATCTGCAACATTGTATCTCTGGACCGGCTGGCTGTTTTGCTCAGCTGAGGTCAAACTTCCCATCGGCTCTGTACCAAAAAAAAAAAAAAAGCAACTCCTTTAGAGAACTTGGGCTTCAGAGTGAGACGCGATTAACCAGAAATAATTTTGTATTATAACAGGGAGGAAGTGAATTCTTTTAGACTTGTTTTGACAATTACTCACTCGTTAGCTTTACTTTGACATGCTGTTCTGCATAAAAATTTGTCTCAGTCCTTTCAAAAACAAAACAAGTTTTATGACTGAAATTTGGCCAGGGCCAGGAGAAATGAGTCTCATGCATCATAATTCATGGGTAAAATCAAAGAAGAAGCTAAAGGGCATTTGATTAAAGCTGCTAAGCCGAGTTAGCCCCATCTCTGACCTTCCTGTCCGTCCACCCACCCTCCTTCCCCCCCCCCCCCCCCACCAGGGTTCTCAGTAAGAGACCCATAGAATGTGTGTAGCCTGTTATTCCAGATCGGGTTACACTTCATGTTCTATTCCTCTCCTACTCCATTTGGTCCAGCAGCCTAGGGTCTTCTTATTGACATTGTATTCCTGAAACTCTTGAAACTCTTGTTGTCCTTCCAAAAATTAAAATAGTTCTCGAGGCCTGTGTCCTTTCCTTGAGTCACCTCCTCTACTTCCTGGCTTTAGCTGACATTTGTATTCCCCCAGAGGCTTCTGTCCCTTGCAATCCAGCCCTCTGAAGTGGAAAAGCTCGTCTTGCACACATACATATCCAGATGGCCAGAGGTAGGTCTTGTGTCTGTACCTTACTGCCCACAATGCACTGCTCTTTCACACTCTTTGAAAATGCCATCCTTGGGGGTGGGGGTGGGAGATCTTATCAAACAGTTTCTCTCTGTATTAGTTGATTTTGCTGGAAAAACAAATCAAAACAAAACAAAAACAACCCACCCAAACCAAACAGGTTTTAAAGACTACAATTTTATTATCTTACATTCTTGGAGGCTGGAAGTTCCAAGTAGGCTTCCCTGAGATAAAAATCAAGGTGTCACCAGAACTCAGCTCTTTCTGGAGGCCCCAAAGAGAATTGGTTGATAAATTTAACTTACTTTCTTAACTGCTAGAAGCTGCCATGTATCCTAGTTTGAGATTTCTTCCTCTGTCTTCAGAGCCAGCAATCCCATAACTCCAACCTCTGGTCCCTTTATCTTCATATTTCTTTTTTCTCTGCTCTTGAATTTTGTGTTGGTTTGAATACACTTGACCCAGGGAGTGGCACTGTTAGGAGGTGTGGCCCTGTTGGTGTAGTTGTGGCCTTGTTGGAGGAAGTGTGTCACTGTGGGGGTGGGCTTTGAGACCCTCTTCCTAGCTGCCCGAGGAGAGTCTGCCCCTGGCTTCCTGTGGATGAAGACGTAGAACTCTCAGCTCTTCCTGCATCATGCCTGCCTGGATGCTGCCATGTTCCCACCTTGATGATTATGGACTGAACCACTGAACCTGTAAGCCATCCCCAATTAAATGTAGTCCTTTATAAGAGTTGCCTTGGTCATGGTGCCTGTTCACAGCAGTAAAACCCTAACTAAGACAACTTTTCTTTCCAAGTGTCTAGGAACCCATATGATCATGGTGACCTCAAACCCAGATAATCCAACACAGCCTTCTCATATGGAAGTCCTTAGTCATATCTATGAGACCAAAGACATTAATACATATGTCCTGGGGTTTTAAAAAAATGGACAATTCATCTTTCTTTCTCTAGCTATAACACTCTTGTCTCCAGAAAGTCCATCATTCCTGGTTCTCTAGTGTGCCCAGAAACAGAGAGGATGTGAGACAGGAAAGGGTCCCTTTACACTGCTTGTTCTGATTTCTATCTCTTGTGACTGGCACTGAGAAGTTTTCAAAACAGACCAGACCACATATGAAAGACCCATTCCCCTATAGCGAGCAAATGGTAAACTCACAAGATGTAGCAGTTTCAATGAGAAAAATCTTCCAGAGAATCTCAGATGCCTTGATAATCTGAACAGAGAGAGTATAAGGGGATTTTTATTGCAACCACACAACACACAGTACATGGTGAGTATATTTCTCTTTATAAATGTATGTGTAGTTTACAGAGTTAATTTGTGTATGTTCAAGAGAATCCAGCAGCGGTCAAGAGGTTTTTGAAATAGGCTGGTGGAAATTAAGCAGGGTCTATATTGATACAGTAACAAACCAGAAACCATCTGCAGGGAAGAAGGTGCTACAGGCTGTGGGGGAGTCAGGGTTCACAGTGATGCTGAAGAATTGAGTCCAGCTTCTAGGTAAAAACAGAAGCAGGTCCAGATGGGCGAACAGGTGGATGGGCAGATGAACGTTGAATAGGCCCGGTCAGCAATGGGGGATGAGCTAAGGTGAAGTCCCAGGGACAGTTCAGAGTTCTGTCTTTCCCTCCTTGGTGTACATACACACTGTGTATTGGATAATAGGTCAGTGTGTGTCCATTATTATTGCTATGTTAGGTGTCCATCATTTTAGGGGGGGCCAGATGAGGAAGTTACACCTTTCCTTGGTCTGGCCTGTCCACTAAGTTCTTCAGTGTGGTTTTTCCAATATGATTTTTTTTAATGCACCCTTATTGGCCTACAATCTCACTTTGCCCCATTAAGTCACAGAGTGGCACCTTTTCCACTCTGGGGAATAAGTCATGTATCACCCTGGGCACATGTGTAGTGCCAGAGAGATTGTGGTGTTTGTCCCCCCAGGAGTGAGATTATTCCCCACACTCAAGATGGAGTCAACCTTAAACCAAAACCTTAAGCCAAAACCAAACCAATCCATTGTTTTATACAACGTGAAGTCACTCAGAGTATGGACATAGCCTGATCTTTATGACTCCCCTTTCTGAGATGAGACACTTCACAAATGATTGTTACAAAGGTTTATGGTCCAAATAACATTAAAATTTTTAATGTTTTCTTTCAAGTACCTATTTTACATAGTTCTGTATTAATTGTGAACTTGGATATAGTCTTTGACTGCAAGGATGTTGTACGTGAAATATGTGCCATTTAATAAAACTACATAATTTGTAAAATTTCTCCATATACTGAGCTTTAAGTCACAAAACATTGAAAATTTGATAATAAATGAATATATTCAGTAAAAAAAAAAAAAAAACAAAGGTTTATGGTCTATGTGCCTAGTCCAACTTTCTTGTGCCAGATATATAGGCAAGGTCCCTTTGATCAGTGTTTTCTCCCCATTTGCAATCCTATCTAAAAGTCTCTACAATGTACCCGAAACAACCTCCTCCTCAAGGACAAAATGCCATGGGAGAAGGAGAGATAGAACATTCCAGCACATCCTTTTCCTAATACCTAAACTTAAAGATTGAGTAGCTTCAAAGCCCAAACATCACAGGCTCAGCCACTGTGAGGCACTTGGATATATTTCTCTGTTAACCCCTGCATCGGCTGCTCGTGAAATCAGTGGCTCTCAACCTGTGTGGCTGCGACCCCTTTGGGGATCAAATGACCCTTTCACAGGGGTCAACTAAGACCAGCCGGAAACACAGATATTAAGATTCATAACAGTGCCAAAATTATAGTTGTGAAGTAGCAACAAAAATAATTTTTATGGTTGGGGGTCACCACAGCACGAGGACTGTATTAAAAGGTTGCAACATTCGGACAATTGAGGACCACTTCCTTAAATGTATCTTGTCTTGAGACAGGCACTTAAAGCCTGTTCGTGTTTAAAAGCCCCGGCACTTCACTGGGGCCTACAGGGCAGCGAAAAGCTTGACAAAAGCCTGGAGTCTCTACCTTCATGTCTGTCTGTCTGTCTGTCTGTCCTACTGTGGCTGAAGGCACAGACCGGAGTCATTGTCCTTAGCTTCTCATGTGTCACCTTGGATGAAAATCTTTCCAAGTGGAACCCTCCTCCCTCCAGATGAGGGTAATTATCCATGAAGTCATGGCAGAGCAGAAGGGACAGATCGATTGCCTCGAGTGATGTCAGTTGTCTTTTGGATCACGTTTCCTAGTCAGAACTGCGACAGTGCTCAGCCAGGCCACACCGTGGTTAGCATTGCCTGGTTATGCACACCCCAGCCACCTGCATGAATTTAATTCTCCCTAAAGCTCACGTCAGCACCTCAAAGATGGACTTAGGGGACACTGGTCCCTTTTATCTTCCGTGTAGTCCCACTGGGTCTCCTCTCTTTGCACGCACCATTACTGGCCTCTTTCAGTGGGAACTGGACATGGATGTGTGAGCCTACCCTCTCGGGCCTCTCAGGCCTGCTAGAACCTGGGCCTTTCACCTAAGAAGGTCAATTAGAGTCTTCTGTTTAATCCATAAACTCTTTTCTTCACTATGCCTCCTCATGGAATGCTTTTCTGTGGTGTTATGTCGAGAATCGATCTGCACATGAGCTGAGGGCCCCGGTATCTGAGGGGAATTCCTCAGACTGCACAGGTGGCAGTGTTTGGTGAATATCCTGCTGCCAGTGACGCGGGATCTGTCTTCAATCCTGGCCTTGTCCTCAGAGGTGACATCCAGCCCCACTCTCACTCACATCCGTGAGCATGTGTACTCGCTCTCTCTCTCTCTTTCTCGCTCTCTCTCCCTCATCTCTCTCTCTTTCTCTGTCTCTCTGTTCCTGTTTTTCTATGTGTATTTCTCTCTTCCTCCCCCCTTCCTCCCCCTCCTTCCCCCTCCCCCTCCCTCTCCCTCTCCCTCTCTTTCTCTCTTCCATGCTAGCCTCAAACTCTTAGGCTCAAGGAATCCCCTTGCCTCAAAGGTAGCGTCTGCTATGTACTACCTTTGGTTGATTCTACTCAACTGAGCCTTATTCTCTGGGTTTCTTGTTTGGTTTTGGTTTTTTTTTTTTTTTTTTTTTAGACAAGGTTTCTCTGTATAGCCCTGGCTATCTTGGATCTCACTCTGTAGACCAGGCTGGCCTTGAACTCAGAAATCCACCGGCCTCTGCCTCCCAAGTGCTGGGATTAAAAGTGTGCACCACCACTGCCCAGCTACTCTCTTGGGTTCTTCTCCTGTTTTCTTGGGTTCTTAATCTCTCCTGGTTTCTTCTACACTGAAGTCTCTCTCAGGGTGTCACACAGGCCTTACCACCACTGGTACCTCCTCAGCTCTGTTTCAGAACTCCTGCTCAAGCCCCTGCCTCTTCTTTCGTAAGTGTTCTTCCCACTAAACATTCTCTTTGAACTCACTGAGAACTTCAGTCCTCAAACCCTAATGGACAAAGACCCTGCTCTGTGGTGAATCCCTCCAGCAACTCAGATTTACTAGCAGTCCTTCCTTCCTCTTTGACTTCCTCCTTCTCCTCCTTCAGTTGACCTGGGTCCTGGAGGAACCAGAACCTGAGAGTTTCAGAAGGATCGGACTCTCTCAGCTGCACAGCCTGACACCCTACAAGCTTCATCAAAGCTGCCTAACAGGGCTCCAGTGAGCGACCTCCTCACATGCCTCAGTCCTCTGTCTTACCACAGTGTTTCCTCTGAATCCAAAAAGAAAGCAGGGCCCACAGGAGAATCTGAAATGCCACGTAGGCATGGAGCATGCCCAGAGTACTTCATTACTCACAGAGAACCTTGCAGGCCTCAGAGGAGAGGGTCTGGCCTCCTGTGATTCTGTGTGTGTGCATATGTGTGTGTGTGTGTGTGTGTGTGTGTGTGTGTGTGTGTGTGTGTGTGTGTGTGCATGTATGTGTGTGTGTGTGTGCATGCATGCATGTGTGTGCATGTATGTATGTGTGTATGTGTGTATATGTATGTATGTGTATGTACAACCTCTGGTATCATTTCTCAGCTAGCTTTCACCTTTTGTTTGGGACAGGGACATTTATTGGCCTGGTCAGTAAGAGGTTCCTTAGAGTTTACTCTTCTGGATATACGTGAAAAGCCATGAAAAGCCCCTTTGGCTCCTTTACTCTCTCTCTCTCTCTCTCTCTCTCTCTCTCTCTCTCTCTCTCTCTCTCATTTCCCCCAGTTGTGTCTTCTGCATGAGACTACCCCAATGGCTATCAAACTTGAGGAAATTACCACGTCCCTCTATCCAGAATAAATAATTTGTTTCTCAGAAAGTATCTTAGGTACAAATATGTGTTCGCCCTGTCAGTGATGTGCCAGTTAAGGATCCACACTTTCTCTTCAAAGGGGACCCCAAAAGCCTACTTGGGATAGACAAATCTGTGAGCCTGTGATACATTGCTCCTGGTCAGTGTTTCCTCTGAATGCAGAGAAGTAAAAGAGGAATAAGAAGACTTGAATTTGCTCACAGCTGTTATACTTAAAAGTCCCCAGGCCCTGGATTACTGACCAGTGTTGGAGACGGTCCTTGTGCCATGTTGAAGGAAGTAAAAGGAATCGGGACAAACGCATCAAAACCCCCGAAATGTCAGTGATTTTCAGCAACAAGGAAGATTGGTGGAATCAGAAAAAAATGTCTGGTCATGGCTGTGCCTGTACGGCTTCTGTGTTGTTCTGGGACCATTTATCAGCATTTCTTTCTTGCGTTTGACCTCGGCATTTTTAACCTTCTTGTCAAATTTATTTCTTCTGGGGTTCAACAGTTCTATCTCCAGATGGTGCTTCCTCTCCGGACACGCAATACAAATAGCGCATCCAATCAGTGCCTGCATATGGTTCTCTTTGGGAGGTTGCTGCATTGTGGGGGGTGGGGTAGGAAAAAAAGCTCATCATTGAGAGGCCCAAAAGGAAATGGGTTCCCAGTGCAAGCCTGGTCCATAAGCCATCTCCAAAACAGAAAAATCATGGCTCCGTTCAACCCAAATAGCACAATGCATAATAACGAGAGCAAACAGAATTAGCCACACCCTGATACCACAGAAGCACCCTCATTTGCATACTGGGAATTGCATTCTGGGAAATTGCCCTTGAAGTAGTTTCCCCTAACCAAAACTGCACTGGTGATTCTGTCACTTTCATACTCGGGGGCTCCTTTTGGTGCACTAAATAAACTTCTTTTCTTTCACCTTTGATGTAAAATGAGAATTCTTTTATCAACATGGCGAAGTCCTCCATCACAGAGCGATTCTCCCTCCTTTCTGGGCTGAGTCTTACTGCCGCTCCTTCGCTATCTGATGTTGCCTCTTTTACCAAACGTTGGGCTTCATCTGTTCCTCTAACTCATAAATATTCAAGCTTTCCTAGTGGGAACATGGAAAGGAAGGAGATGGGGAAGAGGGGAAAGAAAGAAAGAAGAGGAGGTGGAAAGGAAGGAAGGAAGGAAGGAAGGAAGGAAGGAAGGTAGGTCATGTGGTGGTTTGAATATGCTTGCCTCAGAAAATGGCACTTTTAGGAGGTGTGGCCTTGTGGGAGGAGGTGTAGCATTGTTGGAGGAGGTGTGTCACTGTGGGGATGGGCTTTGAGACCCTCATTCAAACAGCCTGCTTCTGGCTTCCTTTGGAACAAGATGTAAAACTCTCAGCCCCTCCTGCACCATGCCTGCCTGGATGCTGCCATGCTCCCACCTTGATGATGATGGACTGAACCTCTGAACCTGTAAGCCAGCCCCAATTAAATGTTGTCCTTATAAGAGTTGCCTTGGTCATGGTGCCTGTTCACAGCAATGAAACCCTAACTAAGACAGGAAAGAAATGCCGGGCCTGGTGGTGCACGCCTTTAATCCCAGCACTTGGGAGGCAGAGGCAGGTGAATTTCTGAGTTCGAGGCCAGCCTGGTCTACAGAGTGAGTTCCAGGACAGCCAGGGCTACACAGAGAAACCCTGTCTGGAAAAACCAAAAAAAAAAAAAAAAAACAACCAGGAAGGAAATGAAAGGAAGTCAGTACAAAAATGACTGATAACTTATACAGTCTGAGTAATGGGCTCTCCTGCCCAGACTTCATGGCTCCCTATACATCTGCCTGTGTCCGGTGTGGAGCAGTGCTGTGAGTGGCAGGCTCTGATGGCATGGAGGGATTGCATGGTGTTTGAGAAAGGCATTCTCAGGAGCTCGGCTACGTCACTGCTAGATGTCACAATGATTTAGGAGCATATCACACAGTCAGATTTTCCCATTTTCCCATGTGCTATGTGACAGCATGTGTGTGCATATATGTGTGTGCCCATGTGTGGAGGCCAGCAGTGGACTTTTGGGTCACTTTCTCGATCGCTCTCCATTTTCCTCAGTAAGGCAGTGGTGCCTGTGAACCTGCAGCTCATCAATTTGGCTATCGTAACTAGCCAGGTTGCCCTGGGAATCCCGTCTCTACCCCCGGACCACTGGGATTAATATCAAGTTATCAGCCCATTCCTCCATTCACATTTCTTGCACAGATTTTTCCTTTTAAAATAATATAATCTTTGTAAAATATTTATTTACGTTTAAAATATACATTAGTAAATATTTTACTGAAATATTTATAGTGAAATATTTTACTGTGAATTTTTAGTTAACGGGAAAAAAAAAAAAGGAAACCTAAGGGAAGTGGTGAATGGGCATAGCAAGTTGCATATAGATAAAATGTTGATCCCGTGTGAGAAGCACTACATCAAAGTGCCAGAGAACAATCCAAATGTGAGCTGAAGAGATGGCTCAGCCAGCAAGGCACTCGCTGCAGAAGCCTAAGGATGTGAGTTCGATCCCCGCAGCACCCATGAAAGAACCCTGGCATGGTGGCCTGCCTGGGAATCCCGTCCCTAGAGAGACAGAGACAGTGTGTCCCTAGAGCTTGTTGGAAAGCCATTCTAGCCAATCTGTGAGCACTGAGGTCAGTAAGGGACCATGTCTCAAAGCAAGGAGGAGTGGGATTGGTAGAAGATCCCTGATGCTGATCTCTGACCCCCACGCACAATGGCATGTGTGCACACACACCCCTAAGCACTCACACATCCACAGGAACACATACATACAAACACAATCCAATCTGGGGCTGGAGAGATGGCTCAGCAGTTAAGAGCACTGACTGCCCTCCCTTGGATCCTGAGTTCAAATCCCAGCAAGCACATGGTGGCTGGGTCCTGAGTTCAAATCCCAGCAACCACAAGGTGGCTCACAACCATCCTTAATGAGGTCTGATGCCCTTTTCTGGGGTGTCTGAAGACAACTATGGTGTACTTACATATAAAGAAATCTTTAAAAAGAAAAAGAAAGAAAGGAAGGAAGAAAAAAGAAAGAGAAGAGAGAGAGAAGAAAAGGAAAGGAAAGAAAAGAGAAGAAAAGAAAAGAAAGAAAATCTGTCACTGGACTTCATGTCTGCCCACGGAAAGATGGCTATGGATCATGGACACCTGAGATAGTCAGCAAATATAACTAATAATGGAGCTCACACTCCCTGGCAACATTTTAATTATCATGAGGCACTGCCTACTGACTATAATGTTCTCATTAACAAACCACGAACATCTGGCTCCCTTTGTAGTATATTACTCAGAAACAATTAATTAATCAACATTCTGGTTTTTTAAACATAAGCTCACAGGAGCCTGCAGACCCTTGCTCTGGCAAGCTTGGTTCTGGGCCTTCAACACTGGAGAGGAGGGTGTCGACTGGAGATAAACTTGCCAACATGACATCATGCATATGCTTGCTACAGTACCAGCCCACCACCCGTCCTTCCTCCCTCGGGGCCTATCTAACCTTGTTGCATGGTTTATATCAAACCACAGCCTCATCTTAACATTTGCTTTCTGCCTTTGCTCCCTGTCTGCTAATGCCGTGTGCCTCTGCGGTCTCCTAGCTGTCTGACCACAGCTTGTCTCCAGAACTTCTTCCTAATGGCCTCCCCTTATCTTTGCAGGCCTTTGAGCATTTGATGCCCTCCATCTGGCTTCTAAGAATCCCTTTGGCTTTGTTGTTGGTCCGAGGTCAAATGGTTTCTCCTCGGGCTCTTCTTTCCTTACCCCTTGAACATAAATATGTCTGAGGGACAGATCACACAGGTTTAAATTCACCTGTCAATTATGTAAGCTTGGGAAACTCTCTTAATATCTCTCTGTGCCTCCGAGTATTCATTGGAAAAAGACGGTGGCAATAGTTTCCCCTAAACAACATTGCTGGCCGTGGATAACACACAGGAACATACAACTGGACATAGGACAACCAGCCGATAGCTGATGGCTCTTTGCTCCCTCTGTTTATTGCCTGACTTCAGTTACCGTACGGTAACCGTTCAACTTTACCCACATTCTCCGTTACCGTACGTACCGTTCAACTTTACCCACATTCTCCCAGAACTCCAAATCGGTGTTCAAGCTGCCTGCTGACATTCCCCACGGGCCCCTCAAAGTGGGCATGTCTAAACCGGAATTCATCAACACCCCTTGGGCCACTGTGTCCCATTTTCCCCCCAGCCAACAGTCTCTGTTTCTCACCTATCAGTCCCTAATGCTGACAAGTGTTGTACCGATCTCAGGCATCCAAGCAGAAGATTAGAAGTCATTGTTAGGTCTCACCTCACCCAAATATCCCCTTCATCTCAGCCATCAACTTGAGTTCTCTCCCACATATACTTCCTAGAAGTGGCTTTCCTGTCTTAGCTCATACTCTGCAGTACTACCTGGATTTTCTCTTCCGTCTAGAGATTATGTAGCAGCTCCATTCTGCATGGTCCCCCACAGGCATTTCACATTCTGATCACAATTTGCTTCCTCTACTCTGCCCCACCCCCAACCTGACCTGCACTCGCTTGGGCTTCCCAGTGTTTTGACCTGCAGTCTTCTCTAGTTTGGAATTTGCTATGTGGCTGTCCTCCTGCCTCAACTGCCACGGGCCCTTGGTGTGTACACCCTCAGTTCTTTCTCTCTTTCTTCCTTTCTCTCTCTCTCTCTCTCCCTCTCTCTCTCTCTTAAAGATGTATTAATTATTATATCTAAGTACACTGTAGCTGTCTTCAGATGGACCAGAAGAGGGCGTCAGATCTCATTACAGATGTCTGTGAGCCACCATGTGGTTGCTGGGATTTGAACTCAGGACCTTTGGAAGAGCAATTGGTGCTCTTAACCACTGAGCCATCTCTCCAGCCCCTCTCTCTTTTTTTAAAAAGACTTATTTATTTCATGTATGTGAGTACACTGTCGCTGTCTTCAGACACACCAGAAGAGGGCATCAGATCCCAATACAGATGGTTGTGAGCCACCATGTGATTGCTGGGAATTGAACTCAGGACTTATGGAAGAACAGTCAGTGCTCTTACCCGCTGAGCTGTCTCTCCAGCCTGACACTCTCAGTTCTCTTCTCCCGGCAAACCCCGTCTCAGATTTGATGTTCATCTCAAACACCACCTCCCCTGAGACAGATCCTCTACATGACAACTCGCCTTGTTTCTTAAAGCAGCACTGACCGTTGACCATGTTGTAGTGGCACTGTGTTTGTGTGTCCTTTACCCACCGTGAGATCCTTGAGGGCCTACATCTACTGCAAAACACTGAGATCCCAGCACTGTCCCTGACACATGGGCACTGCAGCAGAACTGGCTCTCTGGAAGCAGCTACCAGCAGCTGTCCTTGGCTAAGTGACTGCCATCTTCTGGTCTTCCCTTGTGTGATCCTGTGTTGTGTCACTCCCTGCTGCATCTTCGGTGACTTTTGCCCTGAAAAACTCTTCCCCAGGATCTTCAGCCACCAGGGTTGTCATGACGAAATGCCACAGGTCAGGTAGGTGACTTTGAGAACAGAAATTCATGGCCTACCAGTTCTTGAGGCAGAAAGCCTAAGGTTGTACTGGGAGGGATGGTCGCCCAGGAGGTTCCTCTTGTGCTTGGCACACAGCCAGTTTCTCACTGGTCCCTCACACCGCCTTCTGCACATGCGTAGAAAGGGACAACTTGTGTTCCTTCTTACGAGGACACCAGGATTAAGGCCGCACTTTCCAGTACCATTCAACTTTTGTTTCCTCCTGCTAGGCTCCATCTTCAAACAGTGTGATGATATCTGTGGTTAGGGCTTCAACAGAGGACTCTTTGAAAGGACACACTTCTCAATCCGACATATGATGCCCTGATTCGGCTGTGTCCCAGCAACCAGACAGACTCAAGAAAAGCCTCGCCCATACCAAGTAGTCACCTTAAACTTAGGATCTCTGGACCGGTGGAATAAATAGCTGAGCAGGTTAAAGCTCTTGTTACCAAGGCCCATACTTGAGAATAGCCCCCCACCCCTGGTTCTACCTGGTAGAAGAAGAGAATCAACTCCTGTCCTGTGACCTTCACATGTGTGTACATACATGCCCAAGCACACACAAGACACAACACAAATATACACAAATAGATAGATAGATGATAGATAGATAGATAGATAGATAGACAGACAGACAGGTAGGTAGGTAGGTAGGTAGGTATATAGATAGATGGATAGACAGATGATGGATGAATAGCTGGATAGATAGATGATGGATGGATAGATGGATAGATAGATAGATGATGGATGGATAGATGGATAGGTAGGTAGATAGATGATGGATGGATAGATAGATAGATAGATGATGGATGGATAGATGGATAGGTAGGTAGGTAGATAGATAGTTGATGGATAGATGGATAGGTAGGTAGGTAGATAGGTAGATAGATAAGTATAATTGATTTAGAATATCAACGTTCAAGAAGCCTTCAGCCCACAAAGCAAGCTTATCCCATATTCCTATCCTATCCACTCCCCCACATCCAGCCAGAGATGACTATTTCCTATGCTCTCTGTCTGCCAACCTTCAGCACGACATCCTCCCTCCTGGTCTCAGCCATGTCCCACTAAGAATACCAAGACTCCACTGTTAGCATTCTGTCTAAATTCCACCCCACAGTTACCTGGCAACAGCCAGGTATGCTCCTCCCCACAGTTACCTGGCAACAGCCAGGTAGGCCTGACCCACTATGAAAGGGGCAACAGATCTCTTGTGACAGAGTCATAGATGGCTGTGAGCCACCATGTGGAAGCTGGACATTGAAGCTGGGTTCTCTCTAAGAGCAACAAGTGTTCGGAAGAGCTGAGCCACCTCTCTAGCCTCCTGGGTGGTTTTTATGGCGTAAAGGGAACCCTAAGGGAAGATATTAAGGGGAGCTTTGTGTGTAACACTAAGCCTTTGCCTGTGAGCTCGGCATGTGACCGCTGCCCCCAATTTACTGTTCATCTTTTATCTTCTCATGCCCAACTACAATGTGGTTTATTACACAGATTCTCATTGAATAAGCAAACTCCCGAAGGTGGGCTGGTGAGATAAGGAGAGATCCTCAGGAGAGCGTTGTGTGTAATAACAACATTTAACCTTGCCTGTGGGCACAGCATGGAATTCTTCTCCCTGGCTTATTGTTCATCTTTTGTCCTTTTGTGTCCAGATACAACATGTTTATTGTACAAACTCTCAGAAGCAGAGTGAACTCTGTGTGTTCCAAGGTTGACTTAAACCACTGAACTAACAGAGGGCCAATCACAGGGTACTGTTGTGAACATCGTACACAAAGGTACTGGGACCTTTAACTCACCTATGAGTTATCTTGAAGTTGCCCAAATATACACCAGGGGTTTAAAGCATGGAGAGGGACAGCGAAGAAAGAAACTGGGCCTGCGCACTGGTGGCTAACTCAGGAGGCAGAGACAGACAAGTCTCTGAGTTCGAGGCCAGCCTGGTCTACAGAACAAGTTCCAGAACCACCGGGGCTACACAGAGAAACCCTATCCTGGAAGAGAAAAAAAAAAGGAAGGAAAGAAGGAAGGAGAGGGAAGGGGAGAGGGGAAGGAGAAGGGGAGGGGAGGGGAAGAGGAAGAGAAGAGAGGGGACAGGAGGGGAGGGGAGGGGAGAGGAGGGGAGGGGAGGGGAGGGGAGGGGAGGGGAGGGGAGGGGAGGGGACAGGACAGCAGACTGGGGAAAGAAAAGCAGCCTGTGGTCTCTTACCTGGGGAGAATGGTGTAGAGTCCATCTGAGTCGTAACCTGATTAGTCAGACACCAATTGAGTATTTCTGTTTTTCCTTGTTAGGCATTGTTCTTCTCTTCGATAGTTCCCAAACCACACAGGAGAAGAAAACAGTGTAAAACCCAGCTTAAAAAAGACAATCAAGGTTCTCCTGTGGAGAAGGGCAGGGAACAAGAGCCTATAAATTAAGTATGTGGATTTAAAAAAGGAATCAGTCTGCATTTTAAGGGACTTTATTACATCGAGAATATTCTAAGGCCTGGGCATAGACCGACAGGGAGATGAAGCAGTCAAGGTAAGTCTCTCCCCATGTGGCCAATCCTTCACAACTTCACAAAATATCCTGTGGCAGAACAAATCTAATTTGTTTTTGGCATCAGGCTGCATTTCCATAAACTCCTCCTTGGCATTGGCTCTGGTGTCCCAGGAAATTAAAATTTAGAGCCAAACTCCCCTTACACATAATAATAACCTCGTTATGGAGGTGCTCGCAAACGGATCACGAGCGGGAAGCAGCTCTCTCCCGTGATTAGTTTAATTAGCGCCTTCCTCGGTCTCATCAGGAATGTTGAGGTTCAGCTGGGCAGGGAGTCCGGCAAAGTGGCTGAGCTGCCTCCGGGACACGCGGAGGGCGGGGTGGGGTGGGATAGGGGCTTCTGAGAAGGCTCTGAATTCCGGAACCCCAGTGGCCTCAAAGATAGACCAGTTCCTGGTCCAGAGGAGACACACAGGCTCCCTGGACAGTACAGGTTCAGACACCTGGCATTTACTTGGCAGATCCCTGTTAGGAGTGCTCCCACCTTTCATGCCTCCTCCCTTCCCCCCCAGATTTCAGCTACAGTAGAATCTAGGCATCTTCACTCACCTAGTCTTTGTGTCAACTCAGGGTGAGAATTACTGAGAGTGCTGAAATTCTAGACCGTGCCGGAACCTCCCACACAAGACCACATTTTCTTTCCACAATCTACAGCCACTTCCAGTTCACAGGCCAGGGTGGGAACTTTAATAAACAGTAGAATTTGCCAGAGTGGCAGGGGCGGAAAAGGAGGTAGAACAGGGGAGCCCAGGACAATGCGTTGTCTCCAGGCCATGGGGACACAGAAGGTCACCTGAGATGGCACATTGTAGGTCAGAGAGAACAGGGTAAGAGCAAGTCCTGACGTAGGAACGAACGGTAACAGCTTAGGGGATCTTGTATCAGGTATAGGCCTTCGCAGGGTGGGGTTGGAAAGTGTAAAGGTTGTCAGAGAGAAAACAGAGTCACTTAGGTCAAGCTGGAAAGCCCTGGAGTAGCGACTGTCACCAAGTCCTGGATAAAAAGGACTGCCCTCCAAAGACTGACAGAATCACAGCCTCGAACAAGGGCATCTACAACCTTACACACTACACCACGATTGTGCAAGGACATTTGATCCGCCGTCTTCTGTTTAAATTTGGACTGACCTCTGACCTTTGAACGCCCTTGTCCACTAGTCTGCCTGGCCAAAGGATTGTTGCAACAAAAGAGGTTGTGTGATCTTTCTCATTTTTGCCTTTAGAAGCCTTCCTTTCTGTAACTCCAGCAACGAATACACTAAAAGCTGGCCCTGCCTCACGACCCTCTGGGGTGGCCACACTCAGAGTTTACCATGGCACACATCTTCTTGCAATGCCACTATTCCTGTTGGCCTTTGGAGAAGCTTTGTGTTGGCGACTTGGCTTAGCAAAGGCCTCTCCCCCAGATTCTGAGCAGCAGGTGTGCAAGCAAGATGGTCCCGAAACTTCCAGCTCCTTATTCCCCCTGGTGAGAAAGTGTTTCTCCTCCAGGTTTCAAGCCGTTCCTGGGCACAGAAACAGGAGCGCTTCAAACAGGGTAATTGCAACTATGTCTCCATTTACCCAACCCTTGTGCTTGTGCTAAAGGACAGGTGTCCGTGCAGCACGAGGCCATTGAATGTTTGACCTCCAACTTCAAACAACATTCCCTTCCTTTTGCTTTATCTCAGATGTAGATTTACACTGTTTAATAATTTACTACAGGAGAAGTCCTTGAAACAAATCTCGGGAGATAAGCTGCTGCAGGGGAGTTGCCCAGACTTGTTGAGTTTGCCAGTATTCTTGTTTAATCATCTCTAGCCACTTGTTATGATTTGGACCTTAAGTGTCCCCTAAGAGTCCGTTTGCTAAAGGTTTGCTCGCTCACCTGTGGTGTTCTTGGGAGATGATGGAATGTTTTAAAAAATGTCAAGGTTAATACTGATCATTAAAAGGGCTGGAGAGATGGCTCATCAGTTAAGAGTACTTACTGTTCCTGCAGAGGCCCCAGGTTGGGGTCAGAGCATCCATAAGATGGCTCAGTCCTAATTCCAGTTACATTGGTTTCTGGCGCCCTCTTCTGGATTCTAGAGGCACTACATGCATGTGGTGCAGCTATAACAGGCAAAACCCACTCATACATAAAATTAAAATAAATAAATAAAAATCTAAAAAAAAAACAAAAACACCCTCTTCGATCATCAGATTGGCAGGAACTAGAATCACCTAAAAAACAAACCTATAGCATGTTTGTGAGGGATTTCTAAGTTGGGCTGAGGTGAGAAGACCCGTCCTAATGTAGGCTATGGGCTGGGACCCTTGACTAAACGAAAAGGATTAAGTCACGTGACAGCATTCAAGGCCCTCTACTTCCTGCCTGTGGATGAAATGTGACCGGAAGCCTCTTGCGTCTGCACTGGACCTTCCAACTATGATGGACTCTGAACCCAAACTGAGAGCCAAAGTTAACCCTTTGGAGGACCGTAGTGTCTACAGCTGCTGTTCTCAACCTGTAGCTCGCAACCCACCTGGGTCAAACGACCCTTTCAGAGGATCGCCTTAGACCATCTGCATATCAGATATTTACAACATGATTCATAACAGTAGCAAATTTACAGTTATGAAGTAGCAATGAAAATACTTTTATGGTTGGGGGTCACCCTAGCATGAGGAGCTGTCTCAAAGAGTGGAAGTGTTAGGAAGGTTGAGAACGGTTAGGAAGGGGGATAAAGGAACACAGGACATTGGGGTGTGCCCTTGAAGAGGCCCTGGAGGCACACATTTTTTTTCCAGCCTACTTTTAAAAAGGTTCACCCTCTCCTCTAGTCCACCACCCAGCAGAGGTAGTGAAAGAGAAAAGTTATTGAATATGTGCATCTCAGGTAATGTGCCACATCACTGGAACCCTAACTCAGCCCTGCAGAATTTTCTCTTCCATGCCTTCATTCTCAGCTTCCGAGGTGATGAGACTGGCAGAAACCCTTGGTCATTGGCAAAATCCTGAGCCTTCTTTCCTTCCTAAGACAAGCTGGTCAATCTCATCCACCCTCAATGTTCTTTTTCTTTGTTTTAAGATTTATTTATTCATTTTATGTATATGAGTACACTGTAGATGTACAGATGGTTGTGAGCCTTCATGTAGTTGTTGGGAATTGAGGTTTTAGGACCTCTGCTTGCTCCGGTCAACCCTGGCCCAAAGATTTATTTATTATTATACACAAGTACACTGTAGCTGTCTTCAGATGCACCAGAAGAGGGCATCAGATCTCAGTACGGGTGGTTGTGAGCCACCATGTGGTTGCTGGGATTTGAACTCAGGACCTCTGGAAGAGCAGTCATTGCTTTTACCTGCTGAGCCATCTCTCCAGCCCCACCCTCGATGTTCTACTGAAGTTTTTGCCATCTATTTCTTCTACAGAGGCTATGGGTGTGGCTTTTAACAGCCCCACAGTACAGGCCAAGCAACACCAAATTAAAATGAAGGCTGCTTTCGGTAAAGGACAGGGTCTCACTGTAACACCCTGGGTGACAGGGAACTCACTATGTAGACCAGGCCAGCCTAGATCTTGAAGAGTGTGTCTCCATCATTGAGAGATACTAACTTCTCTTAGAGCTCAATGATGTGGTAAGAAGAAGAATTCTCTCGGGAAACATTTTCTTACTAAAGAAAACAGTGAGAATTGTCTCATCTGAACGCAGAAAGTGAGACATCTCATTGTGAGTGGATATCCTCTGCTAACCCCATCCCCCTGAGGGAGGCAGGACAGCAGTTGGAGGTCGTCGGGCAACAGGACATGAAGTGCCTGGGTGATATTTTTCACACAAGCTGTGAACATGGTAGGCTTGCCAGCATATTGCCAGTAGCAAGTGTCCCTAAGAACCTCCCAAACCAAGGCTGCTGACAGGTCTGGCATCTTATTGGAAGTGGATTTTGTGACTGGCAACATCTGACAGTTGCCAGGTGGTTTGGAACACTGGTATAGTTTCCTGTTGTTCAACTCTAAGATCTCATGGATAGATAGATAGATAGATAGATAGATAGATAGATAGATAGACGGATAGATAGATAGATCTTGAAAACAGAAAGGTAACTCCTATTTCTCCATCAGTAGTGATCAATGTACTGCACAATTGGTTTGGTGCAGAGATTCTGGAGACCCAAGCCTGGGCTTCAGACAAACTCTCTGTCATTGAACGGACTTGTCATTGAAGGGACCTGTCAGTGCCAGCCCTGTACCATGTAAATTACAGTGACTATAAGATTTTTAAAAAATTCTTCTGTTTATAAAGTTTTAAACAAACAACCCCCCACCCTCCTCACTACAGAAAACCAAGAGCGGTTTTCGGAAACACACCAATGGATACAAGAAGAGGCATGCTTGTGTTCATGTTGGCATAGCCTCGGGCTTTGAGCAGGGGGGCCCACACAGCAGGCTGTACAGCTGTTGAAGGGTAGAAATGGGTCGCACAACCTCACCCTGCCATCGTTTTCTGAGCAGACGCTGTCCTCCACCCCACAGTTCGGGCATTCTGTCTTTAATGTGACATCTGCCCCGCTGTGCCACGCTCAGCTCTGCTCATCTTATGCTAAACATACTTCACCCTCTCCATAGGTGACATCACCCTCTCCATGGGTGACATCACTCTCTCCGTGGGTGACATCACCCTCTCCATAACCTGTGACACAGGTAAATTTTATTAGCAGAGAGCAGCTTACTGGTCCAAGGGGAGCATTTTGCTGAGCTGGAAATCTGTTTCAAATAGTCCGGCTTTAGGATATGCGTGCCTAGCTGCACTTAACATCGTTCCTGTTTTCAGTGGAGATCAAGGAAAGGGTCCCAGATAGATCAAACTGGAAATTAGGGCAGAAGCTGGGCAGATCTGGACTGGGGGTGTTTTGCTCCACTGCAGCCTCCCACTGATAACAGGGGAGAATCAGGTGCCCTCCTCCATCCCTGTACTGTGACCTTTCCCATAGCCCACCTGCCAAGTACACCTTACACTTGCTTGTTGTGTTTCTGAGTATTCTCTGGGCACCCTCTCCCACCTCAGGAAGATACAAGCAGCTAAGAGCAGGTTTCTTATCTGTTTGGCTCTCTGAGGTTCCCCAACCATTTAGAGCTGTGCCCCCGGCCCTTCATGTGCTCCTGGTATCTGTTCAATAAATAACACCTTACCACTTGGTAGGTTAGCGGGGATGAAGGTTTTCACATTTGTAACAGAAAGCACAGCGGGTGGGCCATTAGGAGGCTGAAGAAGACCCCACAGAGCATGGAAGGCCTGGAGGCTGTTATCAGTCGGAGTAGGAGGTGCTCTAAATCAACACCCTCCTGGCCCAGGGAGATTATCAAGTAAGTAAGACAATGGGACCAGACAGAAAGGCACCTGGAAATGAGCCAGCAGGAAGTGGGGAGAGAGTGGTTTCTGGTTTCGATTTTCTTTGTCTTCGTGGGTTTGGTGTTTCACTCTAATCCCTTTTGATCCCCTTGGTTAAATCCTATTATTTAGACACTTGATTCTAGTAGAATCTTTTTTTACCAATAAAAAAATCTCTGTGGTGTCTGTGTGTGTGTGTGTGTGTGTGTGTGTGTGTGTGTGTGTGTGTATGTGTGGGTGGGTGTGTGTAGGCCAGAGGTCCACATAGGCCTCTTCTCCACAATTCTTCTTTCTGAGACAAGGGCTCACCATGAGGCCCTGGCTGTCCTGGAACTCACTACATAGAATAGGCTGACTCCAAACTCACAGAGATCTGCCTGCCTCTGTCTATGTGCTAAGATTGAAGGTGTGTACCACCCATCACCATGCCTGGTACTCACTTAATTTTTTTTAAGACAAGGTCTCTCACAGAACCTGGAGGATACTGATTTGGCAAAATCGGCAGGCCAGGAAGGTCATGACCCTTCCTGTCTACCACCAAGGCACTGCGGTGCCAGGCATAGCTTTTTTGTTGTTGTTGTTTTGTTTGTTTGAAACAGGGTTTCTCTTTATAGCCCTGGCTGTCCTGGAACTCACTTTGTAGACCAGGCTGGCCTCAAACTCAGAAATCAGCTTGCCTCTTTCTCCTGAGTGCTGGGATTAAAGGTGTGCATCACCACGCCCGGCCAGGCATAGCTTTTTATGTGCTTGCTACATCCATGGCAGCCATTTTACCAACTGAGCCATAATTGCATAACTTTCGAAGGTTGTAGGAGGTCGGAGTGAAGCTACACTACTTTTACTGTAGCTTGCCATTTCCTATTGAAAGAAAATGAGATTTTGTAACTTGTGATTCATGTAAAAGAGTTGTCTATGAGCCCGCGGCCTGGGGCCGAGAACAAAGCAGAACAGACAGGGCTGTTAAGACATTCCTAAGAACAGCTTGATTGTACAAGCAGGGCTATCTTGTCTGGGTCAACACCACCTGGCCCGAACCTCCCCTCTGTCTACTGCCCCTTGACACTGGGTAAAGTCATACATCAACTGGTTGCTATGTGAACAAGATAAGCCCCCAGCCCACAGGAACAAAGTCCTGATGCCCTTTTGCTAACATGTAATCTTTCTGTTAATGTTTAAATAAGCTAATAGTGTGTCACTATGCTGAATTCCACACCCCTAAGCCCCTTACCCCATAAAAACCCCTAGCTTTCGAGCCTCGTGGCCGACATCCGTTATCTCCTGTGTGAGATACATGTCAGTCCGGAGCTCCGTAATTAAACGTCCTCATGTATTTACATCAAGATGGTGGTCCTTTGTGATTTTTTTGGGTGCACGCCGAATTGGGAATTGGGTAGGGGTTTCCCCACTAGGTCTAACACTATGGATGCTGAACAAGGGATCCCTACTCACAAACTGAGTCAGGAAGACCTGGCTGAGAACTGACTCCCAAGGAGCCCAGACCTCCTGTCTGTAGAAGACCGACCTCAGCAGCTCTCCCCTGCACTCCTTACATTCTATGAGTAGGGCCCTTGTGGCAGGCCTGGGCAGGTTTTGTCTCCCTTTCTGGCAATCCTATCCCAGGATTGTTGTGACTATAAAAAGATAAAGAGAGGAGAGATATGTTCTATGTAGGTGTGGGGGAAAGGAGTGCCTCAGCGGACCCATGCCAAGGCATTCCTTCCCCCTGAGGGACCAGCCACACAATGGTATAGTATAGAATAGAGTTTATTAAGGGCATGGGGAAGGGAGTTTAAAGGGTAGTAGTAGTAGGAGGAGAGAGAGAGAGAGAGAGAGAGAGAGAGAGAGAGAGAGTATAGAGGCTAGCCATGACCATGACCACTTGGAGAGAGTGGGAAGGGAATGGGGAGAGGGGGAGCAAGAGGCAAGGGAGAGAAGTAGGAGTAAGAAAGAGAGGAGGGGGCAAGCAGCGGTTGGGCCAGGCAACCTGGCTGTTGCCAGGTAACTGTGGGGAGGAGCCTACCTGGTTGTTGCCAGGTAACTGTGGGGGCAGAGTCCAGATAGAATGCTAACAAGAATAGGTTAGCATAGAACTATAGAAATTTTTGGAAAACTGCATTCCATACAACAACTGCTAAAGATTGTTTATTGTGAGTCTCTGACATCTGCCCATAGTGGGTCCTCAGTATGCCCAAAGTGGGTGCTCCTAACACAGGGTGTCTCACACAGACTTTGTGACTGTAGATAAATGGCTCTCTCTGGAGACTGGACTTAACCCAAAGATATCGAAAGAGAGATGCTTTCACACATAGTGGTGGTTTGACTGAGAACTGTCCCCTCCACCTGCTGCACAGGGTCACTTATTTAAACACTTGGTCAGCTCCTGGCTGGTGGCTCTTTTGGGAGGAAGTGGAACCTTTCTTCATGAGGCAAAGCCTGCTGGAGGAAGTATACATCACTGGGTGCAGACTTTTGAACTTTGCAGTCTGGCCCCACTCCAGTTCATCCTGCTCCGTGTTTTCATTTGAAGATGAGGTCTCTCAGTTCTGGGCCACAGTGTCTCCCTCTCATTATAGACTCTCCTCCTGGAACCCTATCCCCAAATAAACTCTTCCTTCTTCCTTCTATAACTTGCCCTGGTCATGGTATTTATCACAATAAAAAAGGAACTAATACACATTTATCATTAAGAACCCTAATAGTTGGGACTGGAGAGATGGCTCAGTGGTTAGCACCGCTAGCTGTTCATCCAGAGGACATGGGTTCAATGCCCAGCACCCACATGGTGGCTCATCATCATTTGTGACTCCAGTTCTAGGGGATATGACATGTTGTGGCCTCTTTGGGAGCCAGCCACACATGGTACATAGACATACATGCAGGCAAAACACTCATACACATAAAATAAAATAATACTTAAAAAAAGATTTATTTATTATTATACATGAGTACACTGTAGCTGTCTTCAGATGCACCAGAACAGATGCATCAGGTCTCATTACAGATGGTTGTGAGCCACCATGTGGTTTCTGGGAATTGAACTCAGAACCTCTGGAAGAGCAGTCAGTGCTCTTAACCACTGAGCCCAACTCTCCAGCCAAATACTTTTTTAACTTATAAAATACCCCCCCCCAAAAAATAAACAAAACAAAACAAAAATCAGACAGTGGTGGCGCATTCCTTTAATCCCAGCACTTGGGAGGCAGAGGCAGGCAGATTTCTGAGTTCAAAGCCAGCCTGGTCTACAGAGTGAGTTCCAGGACAGCCAGGGCTACAAAGAAAAACCCTGTCTCAAAACAAACAAACAAACAAACAAACAAACAAACAAATCCTAGTAGGAAAAGCATCATTAATTGTAGAATGAGAGGCTAAAGATCTGTGCAGGACACAGGAAGAAAAGCAGCCTGAAATCTGAGCTGCCTGCCGTCTACGGAAGACCCTGCTCTGGGTCACAATATACCTGAGATATAAGATACAATTTGCAAAACACATGAAACTGAGGAAGAACGAAGACCAAAGTGTGGACACTTTGCCCCTTCTTAGAATTGGAAACAATCACCCATGGAAGGAGTTACAGAGACAAAGTTTGGAGCTGAGACGAAAGGATGGACCATCTAGAGACTGCCATATCCAGGGATCCATCCCATAATCAGCCTCCAAACGATGACACCATTGCATACACTAGCAAGATTTTCCTGAAAGGACCCTGATATAGCTGTCTCTTGTGAGACTAGGCCAGGGCCTAGCAAACACATAAGTGGATGCTCACAGTCAGCTATTGGATGGATCACAGGGCCCCCAATGGAGGAGCTAGAGAAAGTATCCAAGGAGCTAAAGAGATCTGCAACCCTGTAGGTGCAACAACATTATGAACTAATCAGTACCCTGGAGCTCTTGACTCTAGCTGCATATGTATCAAAAGATGGCCTAGTTGGCCATCACTGGAAAGAGGCCCATTGGTCACGCAAACTTTATATGCCCCAGTACAGGGGAATGCCAGGGCCAAAAAATGGGACTGGGTGGGTAGGGAAGTGGGGGGTAGGGTATGGGGGACTTTTGGGATAGCATTGAAAATGTAATTGAGGAAAATACGTAATAAAAAATATTTAAATATATTTTTTATATATATGGAGCTGGAGAGATGACTCAGCAGTTAAGAGCACTGGCTGCTCTTCTGAAGGTCCCGAGTTCTAATCCCAGCAACTACATGGTGGCTCACAACCATCTGTAATGAGATCGAACACCTCTTCTGGTGCATCTGGAAAAAAAAACAAAAAAAAACAGCTACAGTGTACTTAAGTTAAATAAATAGATATTTTTTTATGTACATAGATAATGAAAATATCTGCACAATAGAGCCCTAGGTGCTTAGTAGAGTCTCTCACTAAACCCCATGTAAAGCCCATGAGTTAACCCTGGTCAACCCCGAGAGAACTATCAGACAAACGTACTCTGGGTGGTATGGCACAGGACGCCTGCTCAGACTCCTTGAGACTGTTGGAGTCATGGGACAGGAGAAATCTCAAAGATGACACAGCCCAGAGAAGACTGGAGATGAAGTGTGGTTTCTTGACTCCCAGAACACAAAGATGACATCAATGGAGATCGGGCCAATGAAACAGACTCAACACTTTGTTTGACACATGTCCCACGGTAATGCGAGTTGTAAGCAGAGGAGGTGCTATCCTCTTCGAAGCTTGGAAGTTGCTCCAAAACGAAGACTGTGTGCACACACAATACTGGGGATTGAACCTGGGGCGTAGCCTACCCTAGGCAAGTATTCTACAACCGAGCCACACCCCCGGGCCCCAGACAAGCCTTGTGAAGTAGATTCTGTGACTATTTCATCACACAGAGCTATAACTTAGCACAGTTTGGTTGCTCGGCATCACAGCTGCAAGGGAATTCCAGTTGGCTGGAACAGGATTGTGCCGGGAGTTACTTCATCTCTTAACTCTTGATCCCCAGGGGGCCACTATCCGTGGTGGCTGGAAGGACCTGAGCTCCGTTTGTCCCAGCCCTCCGTTTGATTGGTAACTGTCTCTTGCATTACTGACTGTGAGTTCTAGTTTATTTAATCCCCAGGACAATCCTACAGCACATCTATACATACAAGAAAATGGACGCTGGAGTTGGGGTGGGGGTACAGGAACTTGGGACAGGAAGATTCCCTCTGCGTTACCACCCCCTCCACTAACAGATAAAGCAAGTTAGACTCACAGAAACATAGAAACAACTTGAGCTTGGGAATGACTAAGGTCTCGGGTAGAGCCAATGTCTTTTGACTCCACTTCTCTGCTTTTGGATCGAACTGCTAAGAAAGCAAAGCCCGTGCCACATGTGATTTTTCTACCATGTGTGATTCTCTAGAGACTTCTGTGGCTTGCAATATTTTGAGTCCAGTGAGTACAGGCATTTCTCGAGCAAGGAGCTAATTTTTAAAAGCATCTCACATCTCATTCTTCTGCTGGATTCTGAGACCAGCAACATGAGTGTTTTGAAACAGATACAATGTTTCTAATACTATGGGCACAAATTTGAACTCCTCGATCTTGGAAACGTTTGTTAACAGACACCCACTTTCCAGGACTCTACAGCGGCAGGTGCCTGTAGCTAGTCGGACTCCGTGTTCCATACAGTTAATTACCACCTCTCCAAGCACTTACACATTTTTAAAACTTGATTTATAAAATTAGGCATATGAGGCTGGGCGTGGTGGCACACGCCTTTAATCCCAGCACTTGGGAGGCAGAGGCAGGCGGATTTCTGAGTTCGAGGCCAGTCTGGTCTACAGAGTGAGTTCCAGGACAGCCAGGGCTATACAGAGAAACCCTGTCTCGAAAAACCAAAAAAAAAAAAAAAAAAAAAAAAAAAAATTAGGCATATGTGTCAGATATAACCTATTAATTTCTTTGAGACAAATCCTGCACAGAGTGGGTTTCCTCCACCCTACCCAACCCTGCTTTTTCTGGTAGGTTTCCACGCTGCAAAAATAATTTGAAAGAACAACCCCCTTTACGTAATGAATAACATTTGCTTGGTTATTTAGTCAGCAGGCATTTGCCCAGCACCTACTCCGTGCCAAGCCGCCAGAACACAGAGGATGGCAGAGAGTCCACCTGCTTAAGTTGGAAATCTGTGCACCACGAAAGTGAAATAGGGTGCCTTGATGAAATTGGATGATTTTCATCCACTCAGGGTGAGTGACCGGCAGCCAGGAGCTGGGTCGGAGAAGATGGTGGATTTCCGTACGTCTGATGGACGACTCCGCGGGTTCCGGCTAACAGCCTTTCTGTTTTGTGCCTATTTCACTGTTTAGATTTAACATTGCCAAATACTAGAAATTTTCTCCATGTGGAGATGTTTTTGTGTGTGTTTCTGTATTCATCTGGTGCTTAGAAGGTGGGTAGTAAGGTTCATTGAACTGTGAAATCACCGTCCACTTTTTCCTCGTCTCAGAATAGCTGCATTTTCTGCAACAAGATGCTGGCCTTGAAAACAGGCCATTTGGTCTGGAGGTGCATGGGTTCCTTGCCTGATAAGATGGACAGAATAAAACCCAAGAAAGACAAACCATTTCCCCTCTATCCTGTGCCCAAAGCAAGCATGCCCAGTGGGAAGGAATCCATCTCCACTCCATCATGATTCTTGAACAACATGCATCTCTTTACAGTCTGAGGACACACACACACACACACACACACCCTGAACTCAGCTCTCCCCTGCAGGGATGCCTGGGTGATGTGCAACTTCTGAATGTGAGTTTTCTCTTTGAAAAAAAAAAAAGTTTAAAAACATGCACATTACAACCCAGAAAGTCTAGTCGAAATGTGGTCCTCCATCCCCTCTAACTGGGTAACAGAGCAGGGGAGGGGAGAGGACCCAGACAAGCCCTGGTTCCTGGGTCCCACACTGTTTGTTTTTTGTTAAAACAGTGGCATGATGGACACTTGGAGACTGTCAGAGAGGAGTAAATTGTCTTATTTAAAGGATAACTACTGAACCGGAGTGGATACTCAATGATGGGGAATAGAAAGACAAGTAAAACATGATTTCCTAATGTCCAGTGTGATTTAGGCGGTAGATAGACGTGAAACCAATACATCCTGACCAACTGAGACGAGAGAGGACAGGAAGTGTTAGGTTACATTCAGTTTCCTCATAACACAGACAGACTTAGGTGGTCACCCGAAACTACAAAACCTATTCAACAAATGTGTGTCTCCTAGAAGCAGTTTTGAGTGAATGACCTCAGCCCTGTTCTTAAAGAGATAGGTGCGTATTTGTCCAGGCGTCTTCACTGATGGACGGTGTGCAGGAAGGTAGGGAAAGCTTCCAGACGGTGAGCTCCGTCCTCACCACAACTGAATCACAACATTTTGCAAGTTTTATTCGACCCACAGAAACGTGACATGAACAGACACAAGAGAGGTCTAACGAGCCACAAAGGAAAGCTGAGCCTATACGAGGACCTTGCGTTGATACAAAGGGTATAAAGGAAAATATAAAACTGCTTCACTACTTACAACTTTTTTGTTTTGGTCATAGGTAAGTGCATAAAATTATATTTAACACTCAATGTGTAAGATTAAATATGGGACTCCACAGCTTCTGCTGTGAGCTCCTATTCTAACTGTACAGAAATTCACTGAGTTGTGGAGACCTTAGGATCTGGTTAATTTTGGCACATGAGAATATTATTCATTTGAAAGTATTTTTTAAAGATTTATTTATTTATTTATTTATTTATTTATTTATTTATTTATTATATGTAAGTACACTGTAGCTGTTTTCAGACACACTAGAAGAGGGTGTCAAATCTCATTACAGATGGTTGTGAGCCACCATGTGGTTGCTGGGATTTGAACTCAGGACCTCTGGAAGAGCAGTCAAAGCTCTTAACCACTGAGCCATCTCTCCAGCCCCTACAAGTATTTTTATAATGAAATTTATTTGATTTTTTTTTTATACAGTGTCTCTCTGTATAGCTCTGGCTGTCCTGGAACTCACTCTCTAGGCCAGGCTGGCCTTGAACTCAGAGATCTGCTCACCTCTGCTTCCCAGGTGCTAAGCTCAAAGGCCTGTGCCACCACCACCTGGCTTAAACATTTTTAAGGTATCTTAAAAATAAATTTTAAAACTAATCCTTTCCTTTTCCCAATAAGATATCTGAAGTTAAGGTTCAGTAATTTGTTCAAGGTCCTGCAGTTGGTTTGTGTCAGAGGCCCAAAGCTCTGGGCCCCTGGTTCCCTGGTACTTTCCTGCAGAGGCACAATTTAGTAAAGAGAAGCAGATTATCCCAGGCATCATGGGCACACCTGTGATCCCAGGACTGGTTGAATAGAGGTAGGAGGATCAGGAGTCCAAAGCTGCAAAGCAAGTTCAAGGCCAGCCTAGGCCACAAGAATCCCTGTCTCAGAAACAAACATCTTCCGGATATAGAAACACAGATGCACACGTGAGCTCACAGAGACTGCAGCAGCGTATACAGGGCCTGCACAGGTCCAAAACAGACAAAATCTCAGCACTGAGACGGGCAAGTGCACACAAAGCCCTTCCCCTGACCAAGAAACCACTTGCAATTGATACCTTCTGGGAAATGAGAAATCTGTTTTCTCTCTCTCATGGAGTGGCCCTGGGTGTGTCAGCTACACCCCATGCACAGGAGGAATTGACTGACACAAGATGGACTCCATGTTTGTTGCAGGATATACTGTGAACCCCAAGATTGTGTTATTTACTGGAAAAAAAAAACTTCCTAGTTGTGATGTGGCTCAGCCTTAGCACACACATTTTATCCTTCTGCCTGAAATATAGACATGCCCTTAGCACACACCTTTAATCCCAAACAATGAAGGTAAAATGAGTTTGTAGAAGGAAGCACCCATGTTTAAAAGTGATGTCTAATTGAGGGGCAGTCAAAGTGATGAATCAGAGAAAGATTTGACAGAATAGGATCTGCCCAACTCCCAAGAAAAGAGAGTGGAAAGAGAAGCTACTTAAGAGAGGAGTGCAGAGAGAGGGGAAGGAGGCAGCTTTACCTGGACAGCTGTACAGAGACAGGTTGCAGAGAGAGAGCAAGCTAGACGCAGGTGAAGCAAGCCAGAGAAAGCCAGAGAAAGATAAGGAGCCAGAACATTAGTGTTCTAATTGTTAGAGTTAGTTTGAGGCCAAGCAGAGCAATCCAGAAGCCAGGTTGAATCAGTTAGCTTTGAGAGGAGTTTTGAGCCACAACAGCTGAGTTGAACCAGCCAGCCAGAGTTCAAGAGAACTAGAAAGGGTGAGCTTATTCAGCAGTAAGTCTCAGAGGCTGAAAACATTCTAGGCCTAGATAAGATTGTATGGAGAAGCTTCCAGGACTAGGCCTAGGTTAGCAGTCTGAGGCAGTGAGCCTCAGAGAGGACAATTACATCATGCATGTGAATGGAAGATACAGTTACACCTTTTTTGTTTTTGTTTTTGTTTTGTTTTTTTTGTGGTTTGTTTTTAGGATTCTTGGGGATTTTGCACTTTCTTGTTTGTCTTTTTTGTTTTATTTTTTTGTTTGTTTGTTTTGTTTAGTTTTCGAGAGGAAAGAAGATGAAGTTGAGTGGGCAGAGAACAGGGAAGATCTGGGAGGAGTTGTGGGAGGGGAAATAATATGATCAAAGTACATTTATGAAAAAATTAATTTTTGAAAATGCACAACGAGAAATGAATGAACTGACAAAAAAGCCCTTTTTAGCCCATGCACACAGTGAACGCTGACCAAGCCTTGCACAACAGACTGTTTAAAAGGAGAGAACTGGCAGTTAGGTGTCTAACTTGTTCCTCACATCCCATAGTTCTTAACTGCAGAGGGCTCTGCCCTGGCAGGCGGGGTGTGGCATCCAGAAGTGAGACGTGCTATTAGTGACGCTGGTCAACCATGTGTGTGCTGATGCTGGGGCTTTGTTCTTGTTGTTTGTCCTCTGAGGAGAGTCATTTTCACATGCACATGCGCACACTCGTAAGTGCAGAGACAGTTTCTCACTGTCCTATCCTTTAATTGGTATGGGTTAGGTATGGATTCGGCAATCTGCATGGTGAGGTCTTGGTCAACAATACCAAATCACTTCCGGTTCACCTTACGTTCCAAGCTAAACATTACATCTCCGTTTTACTTCACCTTGTCTTCAAGATGACGGAACCATCAACCGGTCTCTGTAAAACCTTCCACTGTCTGACATCTGCTTTCCTTTCTTCAATTCCCAAAAGGAGGCGATCATAAACAGAGCTTCCAGAATTTTCTCCTTCGTCCGTCTCCAGGATTTTCACTGCTTCTCCGATTTTGCTCCTGGGGATCTATTTACTGACTGTTTATATTTGTGTTACCTAAGAAATAAATCCTCTTAATGAAAAAAACAAAGTCTGTGGTGGCAAAGTTCTAGGCACCATGCAAATGTCACCTGATTAATTCCGTTCACTGAGATCTCCAACGAGCAAGCAGTAGCCTTGAGCGCGTTTCGCCCACTCCCTTTAAGCTGCAAACCTACCAGTAACAGCGACGATGAACAGTAGAGGATGTGTGCGCCTGTTCTCAAGCCAGTTGTTGAAAACAGAATCCCTTGCTTCGCTCCACAAAGAGGTTTTTTTTTTTTTTTTTAAGGAAAGGGTCTTTTTAAAACTCCAGACAAAGGAAATCCCTTCAGCTTAGGAAGGGGATTTAGATGCTGGAGTTGTGCCTGATCAGGTCCTTAAAGCCAGGCTCTGTTTCTGAAACAATGACAAACTCAGACCACCGCTTGCCCCGAAGACCACCAGGAAAAGGCTGAGCGGCAGGGGGCGAAGCCCACACTGTGAGCGCAGCGTGCGAAGCATTGCATCACGTTATGGGACCGCGGGGTGGGGGTGGGGGGTAGGGGGGAACGCCTCCTGTGGATTTCTGGACCCCAACGTGGGGTCCACCGTGAGAAGTTACTTATTTCTTAAAAGTGAAATGGGAGGAAAGACACCTCTTTTCTCATTGGATCTCAGGATGAGCTGAGACAACTCCTATACACCCAAGCCCTGATCCCAGCAGACACTGAGGATAATAAATGTCAGAGTGGGCTGCCCTGGCAGCGGAGGTAGGGGTGAAACAGACCAATGAGCTAGGCTTAGAGATGAATGGGGAAAAATATCCCATACAGAGTGAATCCAAGCCAAAGTGTCTGCCCCGGACAGGCAGAATGGCTCAGCAGGCCCCATTCACCCAATATGGCCCAAAAGGATTCTGGCTAATTTTAAGATTTATTCAATCAATTATAGACTTAGAGGATAATCGAGCATTCTTTGTTTCTCTTGGCAAAGTCCTGATTTGCAAAGTCCTATTTGGCAAGAGAAAGGCTGAATTCTTTCTTTCTTTCCTTCTTTCTTTCTTTCTTTCTTTCTTTCTTTCTTTCTTTCTTTCTTTCCTCCTTCCTTCCTTCCTTCCTTCCTTCCTTCCTTTCTTTCTTTCTTTCTTTTCTTCCTTTTTTTCGAAATAAAATTGTTTTAGTAACAAAATATAGATTGCATGAACAACCGCAAAGTCCCTTCAGGTCAAAACGATGTGCCCTGGTGTGGAGCAGGTAGGAAGAAGGACAGACCTGAGCTTCAGAGTCAGACAGAGGAGTCTCACTGGATGCATCCCGCTCAGACTGCAAGGAGACGGTCACAGACTATGGGCTGGCTCTCTGGGGCCTAGTTTCCTTCACCACAGTGAGTGGAGATCGGAATACCTACCTGGTGGCCTGTGGTAAGGGCTCAGTGAGGGTGAGACATTTCTAGCATGATCCTCACACATGGTCTTCACAAAGACTCCGGGCAGCTTGTCCTGAGTGTGTCTCTAAGAAGCTCCTAAGAGACAATTAGAGATGCAGTTGACCCATTGCCATGGTCCCTATATGATGTCTAGCTTAAACAGCCTCTTGAGAATTTTGGGGTTTTTTTTGGAGACAGGTTTTCATACAGCCCAGACCCACCTCACTGTGCATCTGGGAAGACCATGACCTCCTGGCCCTCCTGACCTCACTTTCCAAATGCTGGGGTTCCATGTGTGTACCTCCTCCGTGCACGGCTTTATGCAGCTCTGGGGATGAGACCCAGTGCTTTGCAAAAGACACAACAGCCTTCTACTAACTGAGCCACTTCCTTGCAGTTCATTTTATGAAGGAAATAAGAGAAGTCAAGGAGAAAACATTAGGCTGACATTTTCACGGTGCTGGGGCCAGCTGCCTTGGGGCCCTGCTTTCAATAGCTGCCCACAGAACAAATGTCTACAGAGCACATATTTATTTTAGAATTAGGTTGGGTGATAGGGAAAGTACAGTGAAAAATAATCAGACTCTCCCACCCCCACCCCAAGAGTGCACAGCCCAGGACTGTAGAGAGGGCTCAGGGGTTAAGAGCACTTGCTGTTTTGCAGAGGACCCAGGCTTGGGTCTTAGCACCCATGTGACAACTTCCAATCATAGGAACTCCATTTCAAGAGGATATGATGCCCTCTTCTGGCCTCCTCGGGTACTGCACACACGTGATGCACATGAACACATACAAACATGCACATATACATAGAAAGAAAGAAAGAAAGAAAGAAAGAAAGAAAGAAAGAAAGGAAGAAAGAAAGAAAGAAAGAAAGAAAGAAAGAAAGAAAGAAAGAAAGAAGAAAGAAAGAAAGAAAGAAAGAAAGAAAGAAAGAAAGAAAGAAAGAAAGTGAAGAAAGTGAAGAAGTTTCATAGTTCACTGAGAGAGACAGAAAGACATGCAGGGAATTAAAATGCAGGCGAGTGTGATGGATGTTGAATGGAAGGAGGAACAAGGTATATGTCCCTGAGGCTAGCAGCTTCCATGGCCTCATATTTACTTTAGGTGAGCAGAGACACTAGATTGATTGATTGATTGATTGATTGATTGATTTTGGTGCTTTACCTGTATGTGTATCTGTGTCAAGCTGTCAGATCCCCTGGATCTGGAACTACAGGCAGTTGTGAGGTGACCTATGAGTGCTGGGAATTGAACCTGAATCCTTTGGAAGAGCAGCCAGAGTTCTGAACCACTGAGCCATCTCCCCAGCCCCCTACCCCTCCAAAAGTATGCTTTCTTTTTGAATTTACTTTTTGACAGAAAAATATAAAGGCAGGATGGT